>NC_139582.1:9122616-9180116 GCF_946808225.1 Silurus aristotelis
ACTGTAATGTAATTAAAAATGGCAATGGATTAGATTATTATTTTTACAGATTTACACTCAAACATATGCATGTGCACAGAAAATATAAATCTATCAATAAACAAGGAGAGGGGTAACTTGAAATTTACATAAACTTAAGTATTGCATGATTGTTATTATTATTATTATTATTATTATTATTATTATTATTATTATTATTATTATTATTATCATCATTAGTAGTAATAGTAGTATTGTTATTGATGATGATAATGATGATGATGATGATGATGATGATGATGATGATGATGATGATGATGATGATAGTGTTGAGTGATGTTGTTTTTACAGTATGGAGACAAAAGAAAATAATTCTATTCTAATAGTCTATTCATTACTGTCTTCCCTTTTTGCTTTTTAATTTCAATATCCACAACAAAATAAACCATAAGTCCATAATTAAACTCACACTACAATACTATATAATATAAATGCATAATATATTTTCATTTTATGGTTGTATTTTTAGAACCTAATAACCTTGGAAAACGGCTGCATCTCTGTTTCTGCAGTTTTCTCTGTCTCTCTGTTTCCCTCTTACTGAGACTTTGGAGGTCAGGTAGGCCATGTTCAAATAACAGTGTTTGGGAGACATACAAGGGCTTATTTAACAAAAATAAACAAGCTTTCTATCTGTAAAATTCACATACCCCGCTGCCCCTTTCCTCTACTAACAGGACTGCTGATCTGGTTGGATATGAGCGTCCCACTGACTGCTATCGGCCGCCACTAACACACTTTGTTTATCCTGATTGAACTGCGGCCGGTGGGAGACGGCAAACTGTTTGCTGAGGATGAATCACTAGTAGAGTGGCCTGCTCTTCCACTTTAACACTGTGGCCCTGTAGCAGTGCTGAGCTATCACATTACATAATACAGGGCAAACTAACACATTAGGGAGTGCATGTGCATGTGTGTGTGTGTGTGTGTGTGTGTGTGTGTGTGTGTGTGTGTGTGTGTGTGTGTGTATGTCCAAACCAATTGAGGGTTAAGGCTCTATCATTGTCTGTTATAGCTCAGAATCAGACAAATAATCCAGCTGAGGTCCTAGTGGTTGGACACAGACATAGAGTCGCTGTTTTCTTTGCTCACAACATCTCAAAAAAACTTTAGATTAATATTAATATGGACCAGTCTATGTAGGAAATGGTAGGACTTTGGACTTCTTATCAGAAGGTTTTGAGCTTAAATCCTCTTTTGGGCCCTTAACCCTCGACTGCTCAGTTTGACAGTAAGTCACTCTGGAAAAGGGCATCTTGCCAAATGCAATACGTGTGTTTTTCTTTTTGTGTCACAGCACTGTCCAAAGGGACAGTCATTATATCCTTCTTTTCCTCGCTCTATGTTTAAAAAATGGAGCTTGTAATTTTACCCAACAACCAGAAGTCATGATCTTCTCTTTCCTCAAGACTTTCCCATGCTGGAAAATATTTCCCATACACATTTTCCGAATGTAGAATTCATAAGTCATATCGTGCAGCAAAATGCCTTAAAATCCTACACACACAAAAAAAATCCTTGATAGATGAATTACATGCATATAACATTATAGAATGAAAACTGCCACATTAGTTCCCTTACTGTATAAAGATAAAGGAATATTTCTATTCATCACAATGTGAAAGTATGTCCCTCGAAGATACGTGACACATCCCCCCGGAAACACGCAGAAATACATCAGCCGTTTGAGTAATTATTCAAACAACGTGTACACAATGCAAATGAATCAGCCACTGCAAGACACTCATTCCAATGAATTCAGAGCGGCTTAGCTGTGCTAGAGTACAACATGCACACACACACATACACACACACACACACACACACACACACACACACACACACACACACACACACATACACACACACACATACACACACACACACACACACACACACACACACACACACACACACACACACACACACACACACACACACACACACACACACGTCAAAGCCTCTAAACAACTTGAGGGTTGAGGGTGCAGAGTGGAGAGGAGAGAAAATCTGGCCAAAAGCACAGCTTTCCTTTTTAGAGTGTCTTGTAAGACTCGCAGCAGAGCGCCCTACTGTGGACTGGAGGAAAAATTGCTATAGGAAATTGAGATCACTCTGCACAGATAAGCATGCCTCTATGTATGCCCTATCTGACATCCAATAAGGCACAAAATTCCTTATTGTATTTTGCATAAATTTAGAAAGCATTGTTCATTATAATCAAATTAGGTTTTTTTTTGTATCTGCAAACATATTTGTCATTGGTTCAGTGCATTGCAAAGGTTCACATCCCCTGAGTTTTACTGAATCAAATGTGGATTTTTTTGTTGTTGTTCTTTAATGACTCCTTTATTTTAAAAAAGGAAAATATTTTAAACCTGAGATAATTAAACATTGCTGTGTGGTCGCCTCACATCTTTAGGGATTTCCAGCTTTCTGTCTTTGCATGCTCTCCCTTTATTCATGTGGGTTTCCTCACAGTTTCCAAAAAGATGCTGGTAGGTGGCACTAAATTGCCCTAGTGTGTGGGTGAGTTTAAATATGTTTCTACATGATGCTCAGAATTGAAATTTCTGGGCAATATGAAAAAGTATTGACATTTTTTTTTTTATTTGATCGAAATAAACTACAAAGGTTGGGAAAAAGTTATAAAAAACAAAAAGTTGACACACAATTAGTAATTAGTAAAGAATGAGGATCTTTTTCTTTTAAAAAAGTTTAATTAAAAAAACTGTGTTATACTCTTGGGCCTATATGTCTTCTTACATATTTCGAATTAAGGTTCTATAAATGTAAATTGTATTTTATATGTTATATACTGTATCATAGTCTAAATCTATTCCTGGCCATAATTTCCAGTCTCATGCCCAGGTATCTATTGACATCAGTCACAACAGATTGTAAGAACGAACCTACATAACTATTATGTTAATGATATTGTTTAGAACATATCATCACCTGTTGTTTGCCTGCATTGCTTACAGTACAATTAGAACAATACACCAATGTTTAGCATTTACAGTGGTGGATTTAAACATGGGCAACATGTGCAGCTTCCCAGGGTGGCATCTTGCCTGGGGTGGCACGGGGCGTCCATGCAAATAAAAAGTGATCTTCAGTATCAACCATGCAGTTCCTAGTCAGGTTTGCTAAAATATAATTATTTACTTTGGATCAAGGAAAGCAAGAAAAGTCAGGTTTTAGGGAAATTAATTGGTAATGGAATTTTATTTTGTTTTGTTTGTTGTGTAAAGTGTTAATTTATTTGTGGTTCCTAATGTATTATTTAATGATAAAGTAAGTGCAGATTGTTGATGGTTATTTTTCTTTTTTTGGTGTCAGCATGGGGGGTTGTGGGGGTTGGGTCATGGCATGGTTCACCCAGCACACTATCCAAGTTAGAACCACCACTGAGCATTTAGATGATAAAATTCTAATAAACATTTTTCTTGTAGTTGCCAGCAGTATTTGAACCAGTAACTTAGAACATTTATTATCTAAAAAAAAAATGCTTACGCGACTAAAATAACGCTCTGCATTATTGTTTACCAAACAGATGAGATGTTGCCGCTTAGCAGATGTATTACCATCACAATCTAGCGGGACTTTATTCGTGAGCTTCTGTTCCTGCCGCAAAGTGTTTGCGAGATAAGAGCAGGGTGCCAGGTCTCATCAATGGGAGCACTTATCTGCGAGGGGAAGTAGAAGCGAGATTGCACTTCAATCCACATGACAATTGTGCATTATCTTAACCGCTTTGAGGTATTTTTTCACTAAGAACAACACTGCTTAGGAATGCTTTTTATGTACCTCTAGAGAACAAAAAAAACTTCTGCAACTTTTTCCCACAAAACACGTATCCTGATTTATTTTGTATTTTGTTTATTCATTCTATATGGTGATCGGAATTCAAGTGTTACAAAAAAAAAAGTCTGACAATGTGGCCCTCCAGTTGTTTAACTTCTGCCCTTTTTTCCATGCTGTAGGAAGATAAATCTACAGCTGTAATCTTAATCGCTCCTGCCGATTTAGGAAATAAACGAGTTAGAGAAACTCGCTCCAAACTTACAGAGTCACGTACGTATCTTGAGCAGAAAGAAGTTTTCCAATAAATATGTCCTAGATGAGTCTCACTTAGATTGTGGGTTAGGAGCACAAAAGGATGTGGAGTGCTTTATAATGCCAGGGTGAAGCACAGTAAGCTGCAGGGTGCAAATGTAGCACAATACCAGCTCAATGTATTGTGCAAAGGAAAAATCTTATCACCTGCATTCAAACATATAGTGCAGTGTTAACAGAAGCATGTAAAATACTCAGTAATATCCCTATCATGCATTTTTCTCTTTAAGACATAATCCATAATGATCCAAAGAACTTCAGTGCTGCTTATCTTTATAAAACTAAAAATAATAAAAATATAGTGTGTATTAAGTATAGCAATCATTTTGTTCCATTTAAAAAAAAAAAAAAAAAGATCCAACTGCACAGTAAGCAACTAAAAACATGAACAATGAGGACAAATAATATTAGTAGGCATAGTCCTAGAAAGTGACATATAAAATATAGATATAAACAGGCCATACATTTCACACCCATGCCTTCAGTGGTGTCCTGCCGGATCCAGTCCACTTCTTAATATCATCATTATGATGTTACAGCTATGGAAACCATTAATATTATACAGTTTATATATTAACAACTGTTTTGTACAGTTTGGCTGACCTTTCCTCACAATGTCCAGCTGTTCTTGAAAAGTCCATCTTGTAAATGTCAATTAAATATAAATCCAATTAAAATTCACACAAATATATTAGATCTTGTGCAGTTTGGTACAAATGAGATTTGTTTGAAATCTGATTGGATAGAAACTCCAACATAAACAGACAATACTTGCAGCAGTGCATTTCAGAGAAATGCTATAAAAAGAAGAGAATAGACAATTGCATACAATTTAATACATGTTCATGGACAAAAATATATTAAAACGTAAGTCGGAGATTCTTATAGAGTTTAGGCCTGTAGAGAAGTCCTTATTGGCACTGATGGCCTGCAACTATGTAAAAATATTGAATAATTTGAATAGGTGTGTGCTCATATCATTAGCATGTAAGCTAGCTGGCCATGTTTTGGGGATTTGTTCAGCCTAAACTAGAAAATCTCGAACATTTTACTCAATGGTTAAGACATTGAATTAGAAGGTTGTGAGTTCCAAAGCCGGCACCACCAATATGCTCCTCATTGGCTCTTGAGCAAGGCCTTTAACTCTCAAGTATTAAGTTGTATAATAGTAAGTTGCTTTGCCAAAAAAACACAACATGAATTTGAGATCCACATAGAAACACGTGTATCAATTGTGTCAATTTAAAAAGTCATGATTGAAATGAATCTGGGTAATAAAATTAGTTTCGTTTTACATTTTATTTGATTATTATTGCAAAAATGTTATATAACTGTTCATAAAAAAGAAAAGATTTTTAAAAAGTTTACTGTAAACTTATACAAGAAATCATATATTATTATATACCATAATTTTCGGACTATTAGGAGCACCCATATATAAGCCGCACCCACTGAATTTGACAAAGATTTTTATTTTGAACATAAATAAATATGGGTTCAATGTCTACATTGAAACTAATGAACTTTACACAGGCTTTAACGAAAGACAGTGTCTGTTACACGGTGTAACGGGTGAAATATGTTGTGGCTCCTTTAAGAGCAGAGCGGCATTTTGGGAATAGCCTGCCGCAGCATTTTTTCCGGTTTTACTGCATGTGTGCAAGACCGAGGAATATGTCCTCATTATTTTCTGAAGCTTCTTTGACTAACCCGTAACACTGTTGCCAAGAAAAATAAAAAAGCACGAGTTTTGGAAACCCGTCTGTGCTTATATGATTTCTGTTGCAACTGGAGTTAGCGAGCTCTCCCTTCACCCAGACTCAACACGCTACAACGGCTTGTATCTAAACAGTAGCCTACCAATAAAGTCATTGTTTACTGTCTTCCTCCTTCCTTTCACAACTATTTCTCTCGGGAGTTTATCTGTTGGCATCGTCGTGCGTTTAAAAATCACCACCGGTGGAATGCCGTGCAGCTCAGGACACAGGTGAGGTGCGTTTTTTCGTTTTCGTTCGGAAATTTAATTGGTCTAATGTTGTGTCACTCAGTTTTTTTTGGCTTGAAGTTTGTAAAACAAGGAAAAATCCATAAATTAGCCGATTCGTTGTTGAAACTGCGGGGTTCAAAACGTGGGGAAAAAAAACGGCTTATAGTCCGAAAAATACGGTAGTAGTGAAATCAGTGATATTTTTGAAAATCAAATAATTTCTTTATGAAACTGTACTGTAAAAACGTGGACCGCATATAATTAATTGTTACCTTAGTAAAACCATATACTATTGTATAACAGCAAATTCAGTATTATTGTAAAATACTTAATAATTTTCTAATGACACAGATCATTATGTATTGAATAGTTAAGTGTTATAAAACTTCAAATTATTGCTTTATGAATCCTATATGTATACATGCAGCAAATGTAATGTTAACATCAAATATCAAAGTTTTGTGTTATTAATTGACACCTTTTTATTGAATAGTAGTTTAGGGAAATCATCAAATAATAAGTCATTGCATTATGAATAAAATCACAATGGAATGGTTGGAATATGTGGCATAATGAAATATTAAATTATTACCTTGTATATAATATTGTAATTTACAATTTTGATATTACATAATATAAATCCAAAAGAGGAGAGTTTTACAAGGGTAAGGGTCTTGCAAACTATGCATGATTTGAATCAGGAGGATTCAAGCAGAGAATTTTGCAACCCATAAATACTTTATAAGAAATGCATGCTGCACTGTTACAGGGAGAAGCCCAGAGAAAGAATTTATGCTTTCATGAAAATTGACAGATTTGGATGTGTCAGCGCATTATATGAGAATCCTTATGACTGTGGCACGCAACTGGTGACTCTTTATCCCGAAGCATGCTGTCACTTTACCCAGACTGATGGACAACAAGTAAGCTCGTGTGAAAGGCATATGGATAGTGACAAATTTATTATGGCCATAACGTTAGATAAATGTGTCTGTCTGTATCGCCTCAAAGACACCACCGTTAGCTATGAGCTCATAGAGGAAGAAAGGCGAATTCCAGGCTGCTTAGCAGCTGGCCGAGCTGCTACGTCTGCACTCTGCCTGCGTTTGGGCTATTACATAATTAAATTTGGACTTGGATGTTGCTTTTTAAGAGATTATGGCAGCATATGGTTGCTTGAACAGGTGCCAGCCTGTGAAATAGAGGTTCTTTCATGACTGCCGCTCTCTCGCTGTCTATCAGCTTTAAAGAGTTTATTGAAAATCAGGATACGCTCGTGTGCCAGCGACTAATGAATTGGTGTTATGATCTTGAGCCAAAGGATGCTGGTTAGTTATAAATTAGGATTAACATCTGCAAAAAAAAAGGCAAACAAAAATGAAGTCATGAAAGTGTCAGGAGCTTTGAGGTTGGGTGGGGTTGTGGTTTATGACACCCTAAACATAGAATTTGCTTAAAAAGCACATATTTAAAATCTATCTATTAACGCAATGAAGTAGTTTTAGATCTGATTCGTCAAAATGCTATTGAGTGTAATACCAGTGCAGTTGTATAGTTGATTGTGATTGGTCAAGATGCTCATTCTAAAACCTTATCGTTTTAGTAGTGATATCTTATTCATTTAAAAAATAAAGAAAGAAAAAAGAAAGGAAGGAAGGAAGGAAGGAAGGAGGGAAGGAAGGAAGGAAGGAACTAAGAAAGGAAGGAAGGAAGGAAGGAAGGAAGGAAGGAAGGAAGGAAGGAAAAAAGAAAAAAATAAGAAAGAAAGAAAGAAAGAAAGAAAGAAAGAAAGAAAGAAAGAAAGAAAGAAAGAAAGAAAGAAAAATATAAATGGTGAAGTTTTAGGAGTAGTTTATTTCACACATTAATTTTGGAGGGGTCTCCATTTTTCCTCCACTGTAAAGTCATTATAGAGGGCAAAGAACATCGAACTTAGTCTTTTCTTTAGTTGTGTAATGAATTGTAAAAGAAATGTTAAAGCAAGAGGTTGGGGATGAAATGACTTTATTGTTGCGATAATGTAAGTAATTCAAGGATCCAAGTTGTTTTGTATATGTTCCACAACATAGAATGCAACTGCGATCAGACTAAAAGTTATTAATGCTCTATAGAAATAGCAAACAAACAAATAAATAAACACTCATAATAGTGGGTGTTATTGCATCCATACTGCAAAAGGAATAATAAAAAATATATCTAGGAACCAAAAATAATTAACCATAGAGTGATTATTTTGCTAAAACATCTTCACACGAATGCTTACTTATAATGTAAAGGTTTATGTAAAGCTGTATATATCTGCAAGCCTTATTCTTTTAAGTCACTTTGTCCCTGTCACACAGACAAACAGACACACACACACACACACACACACACACACACACACACACACACACACACACACACACACACACACACACACACACAGCATTCCATGGTGTTCTTACCCCTCCCTGTCCCTTCCTTCTATTTGAAACATTGCTCCTGTCATCCTCTGGCCAGATATATCACCTCGCTTTCTGCTGTCTGCCACACGGGACTCTGCAATGTTCGAAGTGGTTATTCCAGTCATTATTGCCCGTTAAATCCTGTGGCGCTCGTAAAGGCCCTCGCTGGTCCCTGCTCTGAGCCGAAAGCCGTCCGTTCAGACACTTCTTTATGAGCTCCTCCAGTCGCGCATCACTGCATTCACATCCTTCCACGACCGGGACGGACAGACGTTCATTACACCTCCATCCGTCAGCTCGCTTTACTCTCCATCCTGCTGTGATTTAATCCTTCCCATCATTTAAACTGACTGTTCCCTCTCTCCCACACTATCTCTCTCTCTCTCTCTCTCTCTCTCTCTCTCTCTCTCTCTCTCTCTCTCTCTCTCTTGCTGACTCAATACACAGAATACAGCTGTCATTATCAAGAGGGTTAGTGTAACACTCTGTCTCACCTGTCTCTCGCTTTGACAAATTTATGGCATGTTTCTTGAAATTGTCATACTTTACAATCCCATTATGCTGAGGAGTGAGTTACTCGCTCTCATAATTTCTCATGGCTCTCTGCTGGGCCTCTAACAGGAGCAGCAGAGGCTGTCATTGTCGAGTCTGCCGTGCTATATTAACCCAGAGGGACTGATTTGACTTCTTTAATAAATTATTTTTAACTTATTGGATGCAGAGCCGACCGGAGTTAGTAATTGAATCCCGTCAGTATAACGTTGTAAGCAGAATGAACTCACTGAATAAAGTTTTTATGTGTTTGGTGATGTTCCGTAACAAAACCTGAGGTAATGATATGTGTTATTTTTAAACACTAAAATTAAAAAAAATATAATTACGACTAATACGAACATCATTTGCACGTATGCTAACTAATCCTGTTTTGTGTATTTGTTCAGTCTAAACCGGAATAACTCGAACCTCGGAGAAGTGTGAAGGTTGTGAGTTAAAATCCTAACACTAACAAGCTGTCACTCATGGGGCCTTGCGCAAGGCCCTTCACCCTCAAACAGCTCAGTTCTATCATTTTAAGTCACTTTGGATAAGGGCGTCTGCCAAATGCTGTACATATTTTAGAGCTATTATAACCAGAGAAATTAGTTTTCACTAAAATATGTTTCGCATGGTTAAATTACTGTTTTCTAAGATTCATGCTGCATTAATAAGAATCGTTTTTTTATGAAAAAAGCATGACTGCATGACCGTAATATTGGAAGCATTTAAGTAAGCATGTGCTTATTATGTATAATTTCCATCACCTTTAAAATCAAGTCTATAATCATTGACATAAGAACTATGAGCTGTCACAATGCTATAATTACACAGAATTTGGGAGGTACTATTTAATAATTACTAGGATATTCACCAGTAATCTTCAAGGCAAGACTTTACAATTCAAACATACAAATACATATCAATCAATATGACAATTTTTGTTGTTGTTCTGACAAACAAGATGACTATAAATAATGTTTGTAATTTGAAAACTATGTAGATGTTTAATAAATGTTTACTAAAGTAAATCTTTTAGCAGTACATTTAGTGCATTTTTACATTTCTGCATGTGCCCAGAAATATCTAACAAATTTTTTCTAAAGATTTTCTTTATATTAACTTTCATACAGTATGTTAATAGCTTAATTTTGATGTTGATTGGTGAGATCAGCTGTCCCCTTTAACCAACATTAGATACATTAACACTTCAGATACTGCCTGAGATAATGTTTGCTTTTAAGACCTTTTTTTTTTTTTTAACTTTAAAAAAAAAGTTGTATCTAACATGTCAACATCTTGGAAGGAGTTTTTTTCTTTTTCTTGTGTGACTTTTCCTGAAAAAAATAAAAAAATTAAAATTATAAAAATTAAACTTCGAGTTTGCATGATTTTCTTTTACTGAAATTGATGTTGTTTTTATAGATATTTTATTGTTTTAAGTAAGAGTTCATTTCAGTTTTATTTTGTTGCAGTGTTTATATAGTGTTCATTTTTATTTATTTTTATAGTATTTGTGAACAAACAGCAATAAAATTCAAAATATGTAATAATCAAATGAAAAGAGAAAAAAAAAAGAAAATCCAATCAGTTATATTGCACGTTATGATTTTGGCCTGTGTTAAAAGTATTGAGTACATAATTTATCACAATATCTATATTATGTTGTCACATTGGCCCGCCTTACCAGAAGGTTAAATCCATATCCCAGAAAGCGTAAACCATAAACAGAGTCCACAAATACACTCTAGAGAGACATTTACTTCTTTCTCTGTCTCTCGCTCACTCTCAAACCTAAACTTGAGTACAATCCCTGAAGACCTGTTATAATGGACAGAGGGAGAGAGAGAGAGAGAGAGAGAAAGAGAGAGAGAGAGAGAGAGAGAGAGAGAGAGAGAGAGAGAGAGAGAAGCTCCCAAGACATTACCAATTACAGACATGACTGTACAGAACTGAGAGATGGTCCCTGGTGCTGTCAGAGTGTATCTCTGTGTCTGTGACTTCTCCATATGGTTTGTGAACGAGTGTTTACACAGAAAATTAAACACCATGAATTAACACAATTAACCGAACATTAAACATTGCATTTGTAAGAGGTAAAGAAAGAACATGTCCATTATTATTAATCATAAACCAACTCAGAGGGGTGAAGGTAGCACATTGCTTCTCATTATAGTAAGGATGTAAGAAATAATACACTCCCGACTGTGTGGGTATAGAAAAAAATCCTATTCACACTAGGGAAGAGTGAAGTGGCAGGGGATGTGGAATGGATGAAACACAAATTTACCACAGAAAAGTGTATATTTTTGCATAGCCACTCATTTGGACCATGTTATACCACTTATACAGTATCGATTATAATGTGTAATTACTAATGTATGATATGTCGCTCTATATGTCAGTTGTGTAATGTGAGAGACAAGGATCTCTCTATCTCTCTCTGTCTCTCTCTGTTTGCACTTTCAGTTGTCAGGTGCTTAAATTGCCATGACTATTAAGCAATGTTAAGGAAATGGTCAACTTTAAAATGCTCAACAGGAATAAGCAAGAATTACAACATAAAGTGCTTATTCGGAAAGATTTAAGGAAATGAATCAGCAAAAACAAAACAATATATATTCATACGTTTATTAGTAACAATAATAATAAACTTTATCAATTATAAGAAACACAAGGGCAGAGCCGATTATTCTCCAACCCTGTTTCTACTATTACTGCTTACATGAATATCAAATAAGTGCCTCCAAACATCAGTCAACACATCAGTGATAATGATAAAGATGTTTTCTTCGTTTTAGACCACACAAAGCATCTACCATAAAAGTCCCTGTGTATGATTAGAACTACAGACACTATAATTAGAACCAGTGCATTTATATTGCTTGCGTTAATTGCTTATGTAGCTGAAGCTACTGCCCAAGCTGTGCGCTTTTACAATAATAAAGCCCATATTATACAATAATAAAGCGCATATTCACAATCAGATTTGAGATTTCAGCTTTGCTCTGGTATAACTTTTATTTATTTGCTGAATCTGTAGTAATGTCTGCTTTATTATCACTGAGTACATAGAACGTGTATGTGGAAGCACCGTGTGTGTGTGTGTGTGTGTGTGTGTGTGTGTGTGTGTGTATATGGACATATGCAGAGAAAGTAAAAATGAATCAGCAACGGATACTAAGGATTACACTATGCAATTTTTCCTTTTTATATTACAGACGTTATTATTTACTCAATTCTCTTGCTTATAATAACTGCTATCAAATGATAATTGTTACATTTATTAATATGTATTCAGAGCTACTTTTATTGCATCCCATGTATTCACTATTACATTTAGCTTGCAAAATATGCTTTGATGATAACCGGTAAATATTATGTGCATTACCTCTGAAACCCTGTGTCATTATAGCATTATGACACCGAATAGTTTTCATTGTAGTTACTATGAACTTTATCCAGTATTCTAAGCTGGTGATAGAAATTATACATAATAAGCATTTAATTACCCAGGTGCTTCTTTGATTACGCTGGCATGCAGTCATGCTACTCTTAAAAAATCTTTTTCTTTTCTGAGGAACTAAATTTTTGTAAGCCGTAATTTAACCTTTCATGAAATTGCATTAGTTCAAAAGCATTTCTCTGCTGATGATAGCTAGATTCTTAGAAGAGTAACAGGTTAGAGTTTTACAAATTTATAATGAGCAAATACAAAAAAATGTGGTTAGCTAACATTCATGCTAATGGACTAAGAAAATTACAGAATAAATATAAAAAAAATGAGAAAACTTTGTTTTTTTATATGTATGATCTTCATCGCCTGTCTTCATTAGATAAAAAAGTAAAACAATGAGAATTGAGATGTTCACACGTTTACAAAGTAATACAAAGAGAATGAAGCATACATGTAAAGCAGACGTATTTATGTCACTATGTGTGCTAACGCTTTTTCTATGAACTTACAACACGTTAAAGGTTATTTCATTGTAAAAGATGCAGAGAGAGCTTCTCCTTCAGCACGTAGAGACTTGTTTGGGAGATCACTTGGCTATTTTAACTGTGTTTAGAAGTTCAGTAGTGACTACAATTCAATCTTTTTTTTAATTAAGGAGAAACTAAATCTTCCCGTGGGCTCACCTCCTGCAGGAGGGACCGTAAGGGACGGTGCTGTGAGGATTGAGCAGCAGTCGAAGGCGGGGGCCTGCTTAGACTGCTGCCCCCGTGACCCGAATTACAGATAAGCGGGAGAAAATGAATGAATGAATGAATGAGTAACTAAATCTTATTTTATACTTTACGTTAAGTGTAATTAGACCTAAAGGGTGGAGACTAAGGTGTGTGTCCTGTTTATTCGTGTCCCACGACTTTAAACTGTAACTATTATTATCAATGGGAGTTGTCTATCACATGCTGGCATTTCTTCATCTATTCTTCTTTGCACTTTATTCCACTTTGGCCATATCCACCCTGTGCTCAGTCAAACTTGCAATAGATGCCAGTGGATCCTAGTGAGATCATTGTGTTTGCTAACTCTGTTGGCCCACTGTCTGTATACATGTACTTGCTTGTGTGTGTAAAAGGAAAAGACAAAGCTAGACAGAGGAAGGTCAGAAAGATGACACATGTTGGTGGGTTGTTTTTTTTCCATATAGTGCTACAGGGCATGTATATGTGTGTGTGTGTGTGTGTGTGTGTGTGTGTGTGCCATTCTAAAGACAGGAAACCATCCTTGTTTGTGTTCTTAGCTGCACCCTCTTCCCTTAGTTTGCTCATTGTGGAGCGGTGTGCACGGTGACATTACGCAGCCGGCGGCGTTTGATGTGTCAGTCCTGAAGGAACCACTTATAGCAATTAGGATATCCTTGAACAAGCGTTTGCGAAACATTGGCTGGTTTTTGGCATTTGCCTCCCATCCCAGCCTACTAACGAGTAGGGTTTGATCTGCGATAATTACTCTCGCGCCAGCCTCACGGCACTGACAGTTCGCTCCCTGGAGAGCCTCTCGAACCGTGGCTACTCACTGATTGCATCAAAGTGTCAGAAATTGCAACATCAAAAATAATAAACTGATTCTGCCGGTTTCGCCTCACTTTGAATATTTCCTTAAAAATGCTCTCCAATTTGTGTCTCTTGCAACAAGTATATATATAATGTGTGTGCATGTGCGTGTGTGTGTGTGTGTGTGTGTGTGTGTGAGCTTAAAGCAAATAAAAGCTTGGGAAGGGCATTCATTATTGAACTGTGATTTACATTCAGCAGACTAATCTGTCTGAACTGGCATGAAATGGATCAGGATTTTTTTGATGTTGCTGTTGGATGTGTGTTTTTTTTTTTTTCTTAGAAGCAGGCCCCTATCTTTATCATAAGTGCCGCAAGTCTCTTTTCTTCATCTCATTATCATCATCACTGCTGTCTCTTAAATCCTTTTTAAACATTTTCCCATGTCAAGATACATATATTAAGCTTGGGATTCTTAAACATTTTTTTACAAGCAGTTTGATTTTCTATCCACACTATGTCATTTGAGCTAATGTCAAAACCGACAAACAGGACAAAAATGCACAGTGAAATGGGCATCTATGTGTCCTAATCATCATGATTAATATGATTTTATAATTTAATATAAAGATGAGTTTTGTAGAATTTTATATAAATTTAAATCTGGAAGAAAGAGGGAAAATCTGGAGTCTGGTAACATAGTGGTTAGCCTAGGTGCCACTCCTGGAGTTCTTGAGCAAGGCCCTTAACTCTATGTGCTCTAGGGGTGTTGTAACCTGTTTGACCCTGCGCTCAGATCCCAGCTTCATCACTAACATCGCTGGGATATGCAAAGAAAGAATTTCACTGTGCTGTAAAGTACATGTGACAAGTATAATGCACCTAACACTGGATGCAAGACCAGAATACATGGTGGATGGGTTGCTGGTCTATCAGAGGTCATTGCACACATTAAAACACTCGTTCACACTTAGTCAGTCATCCACTGAAATGGAAGGGATACAGAACTCCCAAAGAACGTTATACAGGAACAGGAAGAATATGTGAAACTATGAGCAGACAGTAACCTCGAGCTGTAGATGCTGACACGTTCCTCTCCAATTTCAGACCCCTCCATGATTTCTAAGTGGGAGAACTTGCAAAATAGCAGGGTGTTCAAATACTTATTTTCCTCACTGTATATATATATATATATATATATATATATATATATATATATATATATATATATATATATATATATATATACTGTATATGTACAATCTATTGTGTAGTAAATATTCATTGTAAAACTAATTTGCAGCACAAATATGACCTTTATTTCCCCTAACACTATCGAAGGGTGATCAAAAATTCTCAGACATTTCTAATGCACCTTCAGCATCTGAGACACGTCTGACCTTGCATGAAGGCACATTAATAACATTTCTAATACATAATCGCTCCCTTGTTCTGAGCGTGTTCTTTTCTCCTGCCGTGTCGGTATGGCTGTAATTACTGCCGTTAGGGAGTGTAATTTGCTATGTCTCGCATGCTTCGCTGTCTCACTAAAGACCATTTGCATTACACACTTGTCGGCCGAGTGTACTGACGCTCCGTGTGAACATTAGTGCCCCGGATTAGAAAGGACAAGTGTGCGTTAAGGTAGTGAATTGAGACAGACAGTCAGCCAAGGTTTTTACATGAAGGAATGTAAAATTATAGGAAAATTATATGAAAGAGACACTGGCAAGAGGGGGGATTTTTTTTGTCTTTTTTTGTTATTTTTTGTTTCTGCAATTACACAATGATTTCCCTGGAGTTAACAATAAAGAATTGACCTAGTGACTGTTTTAAAACACACACACGGGATGATAAATGTGCGACTAATAAGACGACTTAAGATTTCCATTCGCGCTATATTTACTCTGTTTAGTACTTTCCGTCTGAAAGAGATTTCACACCTATAATCAGTTTAAAGAGTGCAGATCAGGTGGAAAATGAAAAAAAAATATATAAATATATATTGGATGTGGTGTTTGTGTAGGGCTTTGAAAAAGTCATACTTAATTGGTCTGAAATATGGCAATTGAAAAGGGTGAAAAAACATGTGCAAAGAGTGTGTAATCACAAAGCTCACACCAGCATAGAGTACACAGACTTTAACTAAATGATTAGATTAAAGAGAACTGGTTTATCTTTAACAGAAAAACAGAAAATATTGTGTCTTGTCTGTCTTTGGCAGTCAACATATCCAGAACACATTAGAACCCCCGACTCTTGTAATGTCTCATTTGTCTGAATCACCTCACTTCCTGTATTCCAATCAACTCAGAGTCCGATTGCTTTCTCACTGCAATTAAATCACAAAAAAAGTTCATTTAAACCCAAATTGAGGCCACCTCAGGCTCTGACTTCCTCTCTGTTTTGTTCCAGTGTGAATAGTACATTCCACCTACTTAAGGAACCTTGCAAAGGAGGAGAAAACACCTGCGTTTGATTCAGAATAAATGCTTCACACGTAACCCTGAAAAGATATGTTAGCATCTAAATCCTACAAAACACTCTGAGATGAGATGAGCGCCTGAGCGTATCTTAGAAAAAAATTAAAAATAATAAACAAAAAAACAATCTTATTGTTGCACAAAATTCTCCTTTTTAGAGCGGGAGTAATCCTAAATATGGCGGTGAAATTCAACCCTGTCAGCATTTGTAGATATTACATTGCGGCTGATATTCTTTCTCCCGCACCTTTCCTGCCCTTGCTTTGCATTGTTCATCTTTTTACAGAGGAGAGGTAAGCACTTTGGCTGTATACACAGACAAAGGGCAAGGCCATAGAAGCGCAGAAGCTGAGTAGGTTCATTCGGCTGCTTTTTTTCTTTTTCCTCAGGTGCAGAATGTTGAGCATCTCTTCACCAGGTTGAATCTCCTCCATACCTACGATCGATCATGCCAGACAGAGACGGCTTTTGTGTGCGGCTCAGGAGAACAAATGTCTTTCTACAACAACGTTTTACCTGCAGCCTTCCTCTTCGCCCCGGATTACGCCTGGCTCTGCTTTGATGGATTAGCATGTAGGGAAATTGCCCGATTATTGATATGAAAATGCAAACGAGTGTCGAGGAGAGAAGGAGGAGGAGAAATAAGAGCGAGGCTTATCGCCCTCTTACCCTCCCTTGCTAACCCGTGACTCATCTGACAGCGAGGAAGAGGGAAAAAAAAGAGGGGGTACAAAAGACAGACGAGGGCACGAGTAGGAGAAAGAGGAGAGAGTGTGTGCCAGGCGAGCTGCATTCAGCTGCCCTTCATGAAATATTGTTCATCCCTATATTAACACGGCTGACAGGGAGGAGATAAGAGCTTTTCTGAAATAGCAAGCAGTATGTCCCTGGGAGATATTTCAATCTTTATTCTCTCTCTCTCTCTTTCTCTCTCTCTCTCTCTCTTTCTCTCTTTAACTGTTCTCATGAATATTCACTCATTTAGGTCAAGTCTGTGAATGTGGCAAAACGCATCGAAATGAAGGATGAAAGGAAGAAATGATGACATCATTACTTCCTGTGTAATTGCTTGATTTGTCAATCAGAAGCTGGAAGAGTTTTCACAATCAGATAAATACAAATAAAAGATCACCAGTTCCCCTGGTTATACTTTTAAAGCACACAATCGCTCTTCGTTCGGAGTGACTATATCCAATGTTTTGTTATTTGTCATTTGTTATACATTATTGGTGTCTAAATGCGGTTTATATATATATATATATATATATATATATATATATATATATATATATATATATATATATATATATATATGATAAGAGACATGAAAATGAGTAGTTTGAATATTATTTCATCAGTTTACAAGAGCTCGTCAATCCTAAAATGGCATTTATGGGTATCAACTTACTGTTAGTTGAAACTTAAACCCATTACATGTGGGCAATAAAGATTCTGATTTGACAAAGGAACCATCTTTAAACTGACACTTGAATAATTGGATCGAGCTGAAGCTCTGTAACAAACCGTTCCTCTACAGTAACATCTCAGAACAAGGAGGTATCAAAGAGTGTTATTGGTTCAGGAAGCATATCACGCACTAAAAGTTTAAGAGAACATTTATTCATTATTTAATTATTCTGATCCCGAGTTGACTTTGATCGACCAATCACACGCTCATGTAGAGCTGTCTGTTAAGTGTCAGGTCCGGAAAACTCGGTCGTTTACACACCCGCAGACGTTCACACCACCGAAAAAGCCTTCTCCGGGGTTAATGAAAACAGTGTGTGTGAACTCTGGTGGCAGGGTGACAAACACGGCTAACGCGAAAAAGCGCGTATTTTACTATTTCCCCTGCCTCGTAAATGGGCCACTCGTAAAAACCGAGAATTTACGTCCTTCATTAGAGCAAATACAATGCACATAATTCTAACACACAACAATTGGGATAGCTATAAAGAACCAGGTTTATACCTCCTCAAAATCCATGACTCCTCAGTGACCCTCGACTTGCCGCACTCAGACTGGATAGATTTACAGTGCAACACCGGTCTACCTGATAGACTTGTGCTTATTCAGGGAATTAGAAGTGCCAAAATGTAAAATGATTTAAATATTTATTTTGTGTACTCCTGTCAGAAATATAGGTCTCTTAAGCATTTTGCAACTCAAGATATGGCACACCATGACGATTTTTTTCCCCCTTCCTCCAAGTGTGATTTATGACCGACATCAGTTTTACTTCCAAATGAGTAAAGAGAGAAGGACAGATATGTTTTCATCTGCAGTGTGAGAAATTCTCACATTCGTAATGACTTGCTGACTTTATAAGCAACAAGTTGTTCAAAACCTCACCCTATGCGTTTTTTGTGCTAATCGATGTACCATACCACATTACAGGCCTGAAAAAATAAAAAAGAAGCACTTACTAGGCTTTAGCTTTCAATTTGTCATCTCATTAACATATTGTTTAAAAGTTGAAGCTATTTTTTGAGTATAACGTCAATTTGTAATACAGAAATGTTTGGGCCTTAAAATAGCCCTAAATAAGATAAGATAAGATAAGATAAGATAAGATAAGATAAGATAAGATAAGATAAGATAAGATAAGATAAGATAAGATAAGATAAGATGGTGGGGACAATTTCTTTGTTACAGCAGCAAGAAAAAAAATAAAATAAATGCAAACATATAAAAGAATAGACGAATAGACATACTATAGTATACAAGTATATACATGTCAGGCAAAAGAACGTGCCGGAAAACCGAAGTAAAATCCACCAAGGTTTTTAATGAAAAAATAAAGAGCAAGGCAGAAAACGGCGAAACCCCCACGAAACTCAAGGTTAACTAACCCGGGTGAAAACTATGGTTAGACAAAATACACAGAGTCCTGTACACAACGAGAAGCTAAACAGAGTGCTTGGATAGTCCGACAATGTTCCTTAGCCTAAGCTGTAGAACGGACAATGAGCTGGTGGAGGAACGGATGTTATGTAACATGAGAACTGATGAGGGCCAGGTGTAGATGATTAGTAAGTAGGAGAGCTGCTGGGAGTGATAGAAGGGTTAGGTGAAGGTGTGGCTGGTGGATCCCTGACAATACAAAACACAACGTATTAATACAAATAAGGAAAAAGTACATATTGCAGGTAATATTGCACACAGGTAGTATTATTACACAGTAAAACACTAATAACAGTAACTAATACACAGTATTACACAGTTACTGTTATACAGTTACTGTTACACAGTTAACAGGTTTATTAATATTTTCTGAAATAGTGGAAATAGAGCAAACAGACAAAAACCCAGGTTTCATATAGTAAAATATTCTGTAAAAAAAATATTTACAAATTGGTTAAAGGAGTTTCCAGTGTCACATTAAGATCTCGATGTTTCCTCAGGACAGAGAGCTTTCAAATGTGTAGTTTCTCAGTCGGCTGTTGTATTATACAATTTATCACATGAATTGTTTGTTTAGTGTATATTTATTAAAATGTCTACACATTTAACATATACATACATACACATACTCAAACATACTCATATTTGTCTTACAACTACACTGTACACCTACATCGTTGGATTTCAAAACATGCGATGTCTGTGAACCTTTTTTTTTTATTTTTAGTAAAATCAATTAATATGTATAAAACACAAAAAAAGAAGCTGTATCTTTTTATGGCATTTTGATTTTAACAATATACAGATGTGCACAGATGTGATGGTACTCTAATACCCTTCAGTAAACAAAGTAGATCCCACAATTTTACTTGAAATGGACACAAGTAAATGGCACCCTTCATGTTCATTCATATTTAATACAAATCAGAAATTTTCTTTTGATTGAACAAAATATTCTATTTTATATAAAAAATGAAAATGGAATAAACAAAAACTACTTTGTTGCAGAGGCATTAGTCTCAGTCTCAGTAAGACATCTGCACCTGTCCACAGGTAGTCTGGCCCACTCTTCGTGAGCTAAACTGCTCAAGCTCTCTCAGGTTTGAAGAGTGCCTTCTCCAAACTGCATATTTTTCAGGGATGTTCTAAAGGAATTAGATCAGCGTTTGTTAAAGTTATTTAAAAATAGTCCAGTGTTTTGTTCTTAGCCATTCTTGGATAAAATTATCTGTATGTTTGGAGTCATTATTCTGTTGGAGGATGCATGAGCTGTGATTATGGATGAGATAGAACTGTGTGACACTGTAATCTGTTCTCAATAAACGGCTTGATAATCTTGGGATTTCATTCATAGCTGCTCCTTGTGACAGATCCCTTTTTACCAGAAGCAGTGTGGATTGTGAATGAATTATGAATGAATCTTATCTTATTTTACATTTTTTTAATTTTCTTTTCAAGGCATACCAACAATTATGTCAATGTCTGTATTTAAATAAAAGATTTTTACATTTACGCCATTTGCGAACTTCCTTATCCAGAGCAGCTTACAACTGAGCAGTTGAGGGTTAGAGGCCTTGCTAAGGGTCCCAGCAGTGGCAGCTTGATGGTGCTGGGATTTAAACTGGTCACCTTCTTAACCATTCAATGCCTTAAACAGTGAGCTACCACCTCCCATAACAGAGGTGGGCATGGTTAAATTATGAATTTAAGTACAGAATTATGTACAGAAATAAAAATGTTGTTATATGTTGAATGGATGTGACTGGATGTAGATCTAAATTTTATAGAAGGTGCTGCAGATAGATCTGTACACTATATTTTACTGTGTATGTAGAGATGGATGAGAAGACTATGGTTCTCTTTGAGAAAAGGAAGGTTAAAAACTTGTTAATGACTGGAAACTTTTTAAAGGAAGATTAGAATCCTGTATTCTTTATGCGTCACACTGGCCTTGGATCAACCTTCTTTTATTCATTCAGCAGACACCCATTCATTTTCAAAACCCATCTCATGTAACCGCCTGTTCCGACATCGGTGGAACATGTCGCGGGGTTACACACTGCTAGCTGACATTCCACTCTTTGCCATTTCAGTCTCTTTTGAAGTCGCGGCCTATTTTCCGAAACTTTACATCAGGAACAGCCAAATCCAGTGTGAATTGAGATTCTATCTATAGCAATGTTGTTCAAAGGAAAAGCCCAATAAAGACTCTTTTTCCCCTGCTCCTTTTTTTCCAGTATCTGTCTCACCCATGCTGGGCTGGTTTTTCTGCCCACTCCATGTGTTTCCGGTAAAAAAAAAAAAATAGGGGTGTTTGTGTTCGTCATAACACCAGGGGACTTTCTCTCAATAGCTGCCCGAGCTAAATGATTATCCCTCGCTCGGCTCGGTGGAAATCTACCTGCTCCCTCTGGTACTCAGAGGACTTAAATCCCATTTATTTGCTCAAGCTTAAAATAAACCAGATTGTTTACAGTGAGGATGGGAGTGTGAGCGTTTGAGACCACTGGTTTGATTGAGAGAGAAAGAGTTTGCTTTTGTCAGCACTGCCTATAAAAAAAAGGTCCCTGGTCTCAAGTATACAGATTTACAACCTGACACTTGTAGGTAATGAGCAGGTTCTTCGAGTAGCTTTTTGTCCCATTCAATTAATTAATAAAAATTTAACAAAATATGAGTGTGCTTAAATATTGCTGAACTTTTTTTTTTTTAAGTTTTATTATATTACAAAAAAAAAATGGAATAAAGAGATTAAATAATTAATTAATTAAACAAAAAAAATTGTTTCAATTTCTCATTAAAAAAAATAATAATTAAAAAAAATTATATATATATATATATATATATATATATATATATATATATATATATATATATATATATATATATATATATATATATATATATACAGTGGAACCGGGTTATGTCGATGTCCTAGGGCAGGGGTGGGCAATTAATTTTTACAAGGGGCCACGTGAGAAACCTGAATTGTGACAGAGGGCCACACCAACGATAATATTTTAGGGATGCACCGAAATGAAAATTTAATTTAAATGGCAATGAAATCCATAATTTTTGGTGTTATGCACAATCACTGGAAACTTTCTTGCCTTTTCAAAAACGTCCTCTACAGACGGAGTGCGCATGCTCGGATTGACTACTTTTCTGCGCAGCGTTCTTCTCATATTTAGAATGGCAATCGGGATGTTTGGATTTCAGGTGATAAATTAAACCCGACGTGGAGAAACTCTTTGCAGATACACCCCCTTGCATGTTTTGCAAATCACTATCCGCACACCGCAGACATGTTGCTCTTATCCAGATAACCGTGTTCTGGCTGCGCTTTTTTATTGCGTCATTACAATTGTGTTTCTGCCGTGTTGTTTTGGTGATTTGGGTATTTCGGCCGAAAATTTTTGGTGCATCCCTGTAATTTATGATTGGCCTCACGCGGGCCGGACAGGGATGTACGAAGGGCCCGATGTGGCCCGCGGGCCGTAGTTTGCCCAGGTCTGTCCTAGGGGGTTGCCAAAAAGCATCGAGGTAACCGATGATCGAGATAAACGAAAATCAAAATGGCGGCAATATATTAACGTGCTTGAAATTTCTTTATGTACATGATGTGCGTTAATAAATGAGAATGTGCATGCACGTGTTTTTGAAGGGTGTTTTTACACAACAGCGTTGCCGCGATTTGTTTTAAGAAGGCATGCTATAAAAATACATACAGTACATGTTTATCTGTCAGGAATCCACCTGCCACGCCCCCTTCAGCCCCCTTCAGCGTGTCAGGTGTTTTCTCGGCCGCTTTCTCTGAAGCTCCCGGCTTTAATCGCGCACATATGGTGCTCATTTATCATCATCACCAGCTCCTATTTAAACCTACACACTCTTACTGTCCGTTATTGTTGGTATATGTTGGTTCACGGCGATATATATATATATATATATATATATATATATATATATATATATATATATATATATATATATATATATATATATATATATATATATATATAATTGTTATTTATTTATTTTTTTTATTATTATTTAAAAAAAAATTTATGAGAAATTTAAACCCTTTTTTTTTGTTTAATTAATTAATTATTTAATCTCTTTATTCCATTTTTTTTGAATATATATATATATAAATTCTATATATATATATATATATATATATATATATATATATATATATATATATATATATATATATATATATATATATATATATATATATATATTTTTTTTTATATTGTTAATTTCAGAACATCATAAACTTTCACTTAAGTAAGTGGCAAGCACCTGAATATATATATATATATATATATATATATATATATATATATATATATATATATATATATATATATATATATATATATATATTCAGGTGCTTGCCACTTACTTAGGTGAAGGTTTATGATGTTCTGAAATTAACAACAATAATAATAATAATAATAATAATAATAATAATAATAATAATAATAATAATAATAATAATAATGTATACAATATGCTGTATATTGTACAGTAAGCTTAGATAAAGCAGCATATTTCAGTGAAGTGTTCGCTCTTTGACTTTATAAGTGTTTTAAAGTCCAGAATGACCTAAATGCACTTTCTTGAATGTAAAATAAAAAAAGCGCATACATACAAGCATCAGACTTTCTAATTACCACTCCTCCAAACAATGGACTAATCAGCAAGACAGGAGAGGGCTGTGTGGTGTGTACTAATGTGCAGGAATATGACTATGTGATGATTTTGGTTGGGTGAGTGGACACACACACACACACACACACACACACACACACACACACACACACACACACACACACACACACACACACACACACACACACGACAAGCTTGTGTCCTCATTAAGGAGCTGAGATAAGAAGTGGATGCCCAGCGTAGCATGCCAGGCCACTGTCAGAGCACATACAGCACTTCAGATATGAGGTGACTCTAAAAACCTTTAAATGTCTGTCTCAGAGTTTTGTTCACACACAGAGCAGCCAAGCCAAGCACAATTTTTTTTTTTTTCAAAAAGGTCTAAAAATAAATAATCATGTTCTAAATAAATATAAAAAAAAAAATATGTGTGAATATAACTAATATAACTAGCAAGGCAAATTCATGAATAACAATATAAACCATCCCAAAAAAACCTAAATAAACAGTAAAAAAAAAGTTTTCAATTCAGTAAAAATAACTCTAGTAAAACATTATTAAATATTATTATTATTATTATTATTATTATTATTATTATTATTATTATTATTATTATTATTATTATTATTATTATTTTAACACTGTTTGGTTAGCATTTTCTTTCTTTTTTTTTTTTCTTTTCTTTCTTCTGTGCCATCCTCAAAACAAAATCCAGAAAGCTTTTAGCTTTTATTTTCAGTATATTACATTCAATTAATTTATATATTTTGTATGAATATATATTTTTAATAAGAATTTTCTAATTCTAGATACGATTCTTATAGAGAAATATTAGAAAATAAAATTAACTATCTGTAATTTTAAAAAGCTAATTGGTATTAATAAGCCAATAGTGTGTGTGTGTGTGTGTGTGTGTGTGTGTGTGTGTGTGTGTGTGTGTGTGTGTGTGTGTGTAATGTAAATTCAATCTACACTGTTGCAGTTAGATCTACCTTCCTTTAATAGTTAATTATTCAAACGCAGGCTACCGTTATTACAGAAATAATTACAATATAATAACAACTAGCAACGAGCTGAGAGGATTAGCTCATGTCACATGTGTGTATGTCACAGTCAGTTCTCTAAGATACAGTGAAATAGCAACTACTTATGAACCTAAATGCCCTCAGTTGTATCCTAGAGCCACTTAAGGCCATGAATAATCACAGAACAATACACATGTTTATCAAACTAAACCATTGGAATTGCATTGTGAGACCACAGAAGAAATAGGATTGATGGATGAAGTCTGTGGGTGGAGCAGGATGGGGAAAAAGAGTGCCGGGGTTTTGTTTATGTGCCTATTATTTGCAAATTCACAAATTTCTTAAAAAACAACACAGTTCTTTTAGATATATATATATTTATTTATTTATTTATTTATTTATTTATTTATTTATTTATTTATTTATTTATACTAAACAACACATTTCAATCCAAGTGTCTATCTCAAGAATGCCAGAAATACTGTTTCTCTTGAATGGCATTGCAAAACACCAAACAAATTCACAAATTAGAGCAATTTAGACTCACCAATCAACTCGCAGGCATGTTTTTAGAGGTAGGAGGAAACCAGAGACCCCTGCGAAAACCATAAGGACACAGTTAACACATGCAGAACTCCATGCAGACTAACCAGAGACCAGGATCAAATTTACAGACCTTGTGTCTTGCATTTTGTGTCCTGGTTAGGGAAATAGAGGATGTTTGCAATGCACCAATTCCTGCACCTCAATGAGTAACACTGGATACTGACTCAGGAGGGTTCATTATTCATGATTTAAAAATAACAAATTATTATTATTATTATTATTATTATTATTATTATTATTATTATTATTATTATTATTATTATTTATTAAATATGTATTATTTATTTATTTATTATTGTTATTATTGAATGTTTGTTCATTATTATTATGGTTATTGTTGTTATTATTGAGTTTTTTTAATGTTTTTAGACAGTTCTTAGTATGAATTTGTGAATTTGTGTGCGTATATTTATGTGTGTGTGTGTGTGTGTGTGTGTGTGTGTGTGTGTGTGTGTGTGTGTGTGTGTGTGTGTGTGTGTGTGTGTGTCTATGTGTGGCACTAGGCTCAGTCTGCCCACTGTCTGCCAGAGCTCCTGACTAACGATTTCCTTACATTGTCATGCTGACACAATAATGGCATTTGGCTAAATGATGAAAGTAACATTTGCCTCTTGAAACAATGGCTGCATTCACACACAGCTGAAAATAGATATGATGACTGCAGGTAATTTTGCTTGTGGGGAAAATAAGGATATTAATATAAAATGTTTTAAGGTATATCTACGCAACTGGGCGTCTGCTTTGTATCTATGGACAGTCTACAGAAAATTTCACACTGTAACCATAACAGCTTGTTTTAGATAACGAACTAGCACAGCTTCTTTTCTAGGTTAGATTTATTAGCATGAAATGTCATGGAAAAAATAATCATAAAACTTAATAAGCAATCAAATGATTGGTTGGTAGAATTGCTACTGTTCTAAACTAATCGGTTGATGTTGTTGCTAAACATCAGGAAGCACTGCTCCAAACAGTAAACAAAAGAAGCCTTTTTTAATCACAAATCATCTTTCAGGAAATGTTAACACTAGAGAGAGTTTGATGTTTCCTGCTGGTTCATCCAGCAAACCATTATTTTTTAAGCAACCAAAAAAATATTCCATTTGTCCTCAATTGAAAAAGGCATGTTTCAATTTAAGACCATAAATGTTTACAAAAAATAAATATGAAAATAAATCTCGTTTCAAATCCGTCTTCATCCCAAAGGCCCAGAGAGAACAGCGGTGAAGAATAGAGTTTTGGTTGTGCTTGTTTTTCTCAATGACCGTCAGCAACTCTGGAGTGCTGAGTCAGGGGAAAAGATGAACCTGATCTGTTTGAGTGGAAGGGACAAAACAGAAAGAGTCAGAGAAAAAGCAGGAGAGAGAGCGAGAGCGAGAGAGAGAGAGAGAGAGAGAGAGAGAGAGAGAGAGAGAGAGAGAGAGAGAGACCGAAACCTGTGTGTCTTGTCTCCCCCTTCCAGTGTAATGCCATGCTGAGGACAGCATGGAGCAGATGAATGGATTGAGGAACAGTCTACTCTCTACACCCTAAAACCTCTCATAACCCCTCTCTCTCTCTCTCTCTCTCTCTCTCTCTCTCTCTCTGTCTCTCTCCCCCTTTTCTCTCTCTCTCTCTCTCTCTCTTCTTCCCTCCTTCTGTCTCCTCATCTCTCTTCATTTATTCCTGTTGCAGTGGGAAACATCCTTTATTTTACCACCTGGGGTTGGACAGAGGGAGGAGAACACAGGAGGGACGGTACACTCGCTCATTCATTCTCCAAAGGTTCAGAGTCCAGACGCTGTGGGTGGAAAAGCTTCTTCCTTTCCTCTCTCAAGGAGATGTTTCCTGCTCCCCACTTCAAAAGGGAAATGTAGCTCGATATGGACTAACATTAGCCATAGTGATCAGAAAACACCATGCCTTAACCTTTATTCTATATTAAAATACTAAAATATTATGTGTGCGTAATAGAAAAAAAATGTTGTATAAAAATGTGTAGGAGTATGTAATTCACTACAGATCGATAAGAACAAACAGCAGGGAGGAAAAATGTAGAGGTCAGAGTAGGACGTTGACCTGAGGTGACAGCCCCAGTTCTACAGCTCAGCTGAATGCTGAATTCTCAAATCGGATCAGTTGAAGGTGTTGATTTAACTATATGTAAATATATATATATATATATACACATACATACACACAAATTTATATATACATTCATACACACACACACACACACACACACACACACACACACACACACACACACACACACACACACATACAGTATATGTTTGAAAATGTACAAAGGAAAAGTGTTGGACAAGTTCAGACATAGCTACTATAAATAAATTGATAATAAAAAAGGTTCAAAGTGTTATTGAAATATGTTAAATAATTCATCATCATGAACAGGTTGTGCGCTGTGTAGGGTTATTTATAGTGTCACAGTTGCCAGAAATCTCTATATGAATCTAAAACACAGAATAAAATTATATAGCTGACATTAGTTGAGTTCTTTGTACAGGTAACAGCTTACATACATTTCTATGATTTGCTAACGATTAATGTATGAAAATGTTGTGTATGAAACATGCATGATGAAAGCATGTACATTCTGGAGACATGCCTGACTATGTGATTTGTACAGAGATGGTTTATTCCTTGCAACATGACTAATGGGCCATACAGCTTAACTGATGTACAGTATATCCAGTAAACGTATCCTTCATACAAACTAACATTGCATATCAAAGATATAACTGAAAAAAAAAAAACATTTAAAAGCAAATATTTCTCATCTTGTGACTCTCATATGTTGTGAACGGTTTCACATTCATACATAGCTTTACACCCACATCTTTGGGTGGGAAAACGTCTGCACGACGCTAAACGAAACAGCGCTCTCATTTTCGCCTCCATGCCTGGTTACGTGCATTGTGGCACTTAAAGAGCAGTTGTTTTTAGATGCTAATGATAGAGGCTGCATGCTGTAAAGACAGGAATAGTGTGACACACATGGCAACACAAGGCCTGACCTCACTACGCTACCGTTGTGCCGAACCCACACTCGCACACGTGCACGACCGCAGACACACATGTGCAGTTGGCTCGGAAGTTACGGATCAGAAACCTAACAAAACGTGAACATTTTGGTTTGGTGTTTTTTCTGTGTTGCTTCAGACGGATTCAAAAGCTAAACAGACATGTGGTTTGTTTATTTTGGTAATCACCATGTGTGTGTGTGTGTGTGTGTGTGTGTGTGTGTGTGTGTGTGTGTGTGTGTGTGTGTGCGCGTGTGAGATGAGGTTATGGGTAGCGTCACTTTTTCCGGGGAGTGACAAGGAATTTCAATGTTTCGTTCACACCCAAAAGCATATGTCTTCATTATTAGCTTTGCCTTTTATTTATTTATTTCTGTTTATCATGATAAGTGGGGCTATTTCTGATAATTAAACTTTCAACTCTATTACTGCTAATAGACAAGTGTGCTGTGCTCAGTGACTACGCCACATTTCCTGCCTGACGTGCAGAAAATTTGTTTCTGGATCCAGCAAGGTAGCCTATCTGACCAGCAAGGTAACGCAGCAAGCATGACTGCTTCCCTTATAGAGATTTATAAGCTCAAGATTGACCATGTGTGTATGTGCCTGTGTGTGGGTGTGTATTGTGTGTGTTTCCCTCCATCATGCTAATTATTTCACGTTTGCACTCTTTCTCACACACTACATCTTTATTGTTTCTCCCTAAATAAGAAGTTTGTGCTTTCCCGGACCTGAGAGCTGAAAGAGAGACAGATTATGGTAGTTAGGGGCTGTTAATAATGCTGATGCTCCTCTGAAATAAACATATTCACTTTTACCCTTTGGCTGTCCTCTGCAGATATATTAATCCTTTCGACTCACACTCGGGCCTGAAAGATGGATGACACAAACAGTGATTTCGGAACAATTTTACAGACACGATCAATATCACTGGGCCCTTGAGCAAGGCCCTTAACATTCTTTGCTCCACAGGTACGATATCAAGCTGACTCTGTGCTCTGACCACTACTTTAATTCAGGAATATGCAAAAACAAACAAAAAATAAACAGATAGATAGACTGATAGGCTGTTACCACAAAGTTGGACGCACACAATTGTACAGGATGTCTAGCATGTAGTAGCATAACATTTTCCATTCACTTGAAATAAAAGCACAAATTCAGCTACATAAAGATATGCTTTACATGGGTTGGAGTGGAAGATCTTTTGCTATAGAGTTCTAACCTCAACCCTATTGAACACCTATAGGAGATCAAATTAGAACATTGACTGCATTCCAGACATCCTGACTTTCCGAACACTCACACTAGCACAAATCTCCACAAGCACACTCCAAAATCTAGAGAAACATCTTCCCAGAAGAACAGAGGGAATTATAAGAGCAAATTGAGACTAAATATGGAATGCAATGCTCAAAAACCACATACCATGTGACCAAGTCCCACGAATCTTTAAGATAAGATATACATTTATTTGTCCAACAGTGGGGAATTTTTCTAAAAATGTCTACATTTGTATAGCTATTTGACATCTATTGCTATTTGGTATGGATAGACGGACGGACGGACGGACGGACGGACGGACGGACGGACGGACGGACGGACGGACAGACAGACAGACAGATAGATCGATAGATAGATAGATAGATAGGTAATCAGGTGAAAGGACAAAAGAGGAAAGGACAAAGAAGGAGAGCAGAGTGAGATCGCCTGCACGTTTCCCCATACAGTGTGTTCTCCTCTGGAGCAGGGTGAAAGGTTTGGTGATGCTCTGGAGGAGGCTGGAGGGAAAGAGGCCAGTTTGTGTTGTTATACACTGACATGCTGAGGAAGAGGTCACACACACACACACACACACACACACACACACACACACACACACACACACACACACACACACACACACACACACACACACACACACACACACACACACACACAGTGCCTTGAGAAGTGCAGTCACAGGACAGAGAGGATGGGATTTCAGAGGTAAATAATGCTCTCTTCAGATGGAACATTCCAGCCTTTTCTCTCTCTCTCTCTCTCTCTCTCTCTCTCTCTCTCTCTCTCTCTCTCTCTCTCTCTCTCTCTCTCTCTCTCTCTATGTCTTTCTCTCTAGTTAAACATAGGACCTTTTACTATCATTAAGTGCCCCCTTTCCAATTCAGTGCCTAAATATATCCGCCATTGTAGATAATTGCAGGAAAACTCATCATTTATTATCTACCCATGTGAAAATAAATCACCATGCACATTTATTACACACAGGATAACAAATATGTGTGTATTTGTGTGTGCTTTAGCATTAACCCTTGCATCACTATTAGGTTTGTTAAAAAAATCCCAGTAAATGGCAGCTTTATTGTTAGACCTATGATTCACAGTACAGAAGGTAGATTTTGTTACCTATCAATCACATAAGCATTTTTCCACCTTTTTACCTTTAAGGGATAAAAAAATAACCGAAAGACTCGCAACAAAATAAGTGTTCATAACTGTGTTATGAAAGTGATCACAAACTAGCTTCTCTACCACTCGTCATTCATCGCTGGATGGAAAATAAAGGAATAAAGGAAAAAACAAAAAAACAAAAAAAAAAAGAAATAAAAACACTTAGGGATGTGCTGATATTGGAAAGTAATCAACTCCATGGGGTTATCATGCTGTGAAGTGTGTTTTATTGCCTTTTTACACACACACACACACACACACACACACACACACACACACACACACACTGGCCTAGTTAATTGTTCAGCATGAGCACTGTGGCCAGAGTCCTGATTAGTAGGGCTAACTGCAGAGCTCACCAGGACATTTTTAATTAACACGGACAGAAAAATCAACTCCCTCTCTCCCTTTCTCTCTCTCTCTCTCTCTCTCTCTCTCTCTCTCTCTCTCTCTCTCTCTCTCTCTCTCTCTCTCTCGTTGCCTTTCACTTCTCATCTGTAGTACTCTGGGAGAATGTAGACATGCACTGGTCAGGCTACTGATCACTGTATCCTCTAATTTACTACACACACAAACACACTCCCACACACAGAGAGCTACATTTTAATATAAAGTTTTGTCTAAGAACCCCACAGAGCATTAGAAAGCTAAACCAAGCCAAGTCATAGTCTTAATACTGGAAACACATTTCTTCACTAATCAAACACTCGCACACAAAAATAACACATGTTGCAGGTGCTAGCTGTGCTCCAGAGTCAGTCTGTAATCTTCAATTCATACTCTTTTAGCGTGAAGGCCCCGGTTCATGGACTGTCAAAATCACTTTCCGTGATCTTTATCGAGTTTTAAAGATTATTGCTTAAAAAAACATTGCAAAATAAAGTACTTTAACCGTAGCTCTGTGGTCAGAGCAGGAACAAAAGCATTGCACTGACAGTTACATCTGACTTAAAAGGCAGCTAGCTGATTAATGATAGCACTAATACTACAAACTTTAAGTAAATAGCTACAAGTAATAACAAAACATTAGTCTTTTGTAACCTTTGGATGTTCACAAAACTAAAAGTAAACTTCTCTACAATTGTTATTTTTAGGAAGCTTTCATTTTCATGTAGCAGTTTGTCCAACTGGTGAAAACATGTCTAGTTGCCTGGGTGATATGGTATTTATTTAAAAAAAAATAAAAAAATGGCTTTAACTTAAATATTCCATTCCCATAACTTGTATAACTTTCATTTTTAATAATTATTTAATGAGAATTTAATTAAAGTTCCATAGGCCTAATGGTATTTATGTCACAACATCAGCGCCTCATTTTGACGTTAAAATGTCATATTATCAATCACCTCAGAGCGTTCAATACTACCAAACTTCACCAAATTTTACTTTTCAAATATAAGAGCCATCCACAATTGAGGTATTTTGTTGTCAGTTGTTAAACATTGTCAAGGATCAGTTTTAGACTTAAGAGTTTAAAGAGTTCTCAAGGGCTTTGTAACCATATTTAAATATGGTAGAATGGAATAGTGTTCTCCAAGGCCTTGGTGTGACATTATAGAAGTCACTGAGGGTAATGCACACAATCATCAACAAGTAGTTGATAAATTAAGGGTGAATAAATAATAGTGCACAATAGACAATATAATAAATACAATACAAAGTGAACATACCAATACCAATAGAACAATGGAGTAGTGGGTGGTGTGTAGTGTGTAGTGAGTAGGGCATGAGCACTGCTTGCATCATAGACGTTACTGATTTATAGAAAGCATACCGTCTAAAACCATCCATTTGGTTTTTGTTTTCTTAAGGAAATGCCTTTACCTTTTTTTTGGCATTGCACCAATGATTAGGTTGATTCCTAGAAGAAGGAATTAGTTCTTATTAAACTTTGTTCAAAGACTAACTTTGAGTTGCGACCAAGTCTAAATTCAGCAAGACCAAGAAAAATGTTCAATAACATGTTCAATAACAAATGCCAAAAAGTCAGAGGAGTGCCGTTTCCAGCTTTTTTGGCACACTAGGCGAGGTTCCTATTCTCACCCCCCCACTGGTTCTGCCATCCCATGCTCCACCCCTACACCATACAAATCATTTGCAACTTTGAGTGAAAAAAATTTTAAACACATTTAATAATCATTGCCAAATTGTCTGAATTCATGTATGTAAAAATATAAACTGTGTATTAGACTTTGGAGAAAAACAGTTAAATAATTGAGATTGAGTCAAGGATGGCGCTGGGCGGTGATCACCCACCAGCTGGTTGCTCCTGGTTTGCCTATGCGGACAAACGTTGCTGAATCAGTGATAAGTATAAAATGCTCTAAGACCTCAGTAAAATATGATCTTGGGACATTTTTCAATTCCCCAATATTTACTTTAGCATTTGATTTTATAAAACACAAAGAAATCCCTCTCTTTGTTTCCACATAGTGGAATACCTTCCTGAATAGGACAATTCCACTAAAAATGGCTGTAGTTCCCAACACCTCGATCTTATCACCCCCCAACCCGTTATTCTTTCCTCTCAGTTTGACGGAAGCATCCCAGCTACGATGATGACTTCACCGCTGTCCCCAACTCTTCTCCTATCACCTCACCTAAATATAGGCTTGGATCAGACATTCCAGACATACTCCTCTCCTGACCCCCCCGACCCCAAACTCCACCAACATCTCTTTGATGAATGACGGAACAAAGCCTTTAAATGCTTAAAAGATACTCTAGAAACACTCTAGAATGGAATTCTACATCTGAGACTTCTGCCAGCACCGTTCCACTCCGGGTCAGACAGGAGCTTGTCAAGCCAGCTGTTAACACCCTCCTTCCAGTGGCCAGAGTATAATAGGTCTCTAAAACAGGAATGCATGCGTCCTCTGGCTGCCATCTCACATTTTGCAATGTGACAAGTGCTTAAACTCGTTTCGGATGGCTGTATAAAACTTTTAACACTGAAGCTAGGTTACTTCTCTTTGGGCACACATTGTGTTTTTACAGTTCCCCTGATTAGCCAACGCAGTGAGGGAAAAATTTCACTGCAGGCCTTTTATTGATTTATGTCAGTAGCCATTAGGCAGGCTTCATCAGCTTGGCTTTTAATGGGAACCTGCAAATGGCTAGAGCAGCATTAACAGACCTGGGGTTATTAATTTGCTGATTAATTAGGAAAGTTTGTTTCTAGTAAAGTGGCAGCTCTTCTTTAAGCAGGCCTGTAAAATTTTACAAGAGCATACAGCTGACCTCAAACGGGAAATTTCAGTTTCGAAGCTGACTGGTACGCGATTGGAGCTACTGGCTGTTGTTAATTTTATATTTGGCCTATAAAAAAATGCAGTGCAGACAGGACATGTGCGTGTGTGTGTACCTTCGTCCAGTGCTATTCAGTTAAAAGATTGCTCAAGGCTTCCACTCAGGGGCGCTACTGGTAAAACCTTTAACATGGTGTTGAAGGTTTCCAGCTCGTTTCAGGTCTATATGAAAGTGTCCTTGAAAAACATCAAAATGTAGGTTATGGTCTAAATTACTGCTAGACATGAATCATCTGGGGTTTTCCCAGTACTTGGATTCACTGCCTACCTTTGCATTATATGTGTGGTGGCCTTGGAAAATCCTTCATATAGCAAAATCTGGCCATTTTCAACAATATTTACTTCTAAACACAGACTTCTGAACTGAATCACAATTAACCAGTGCTGAAATATGCATGTAAAAATACATATCTTCTGCTTAAATATTACTCCAGTAATGGTGTCCTCCTTTTCCATGTCTGCTATAATAACACAATTACTTGCTTTTACATGTACTTTAGCATCAGAAGTAAAAGTACTGATCTATGAAAACATTCGTTTTAATAATTGATGCATTTCAATGTTTCATTCTTCTGCCCATCATACTTTATTACAATAGAAAGTTTTCTATTACTACAGGCATTCACAGAGATCCTGACTCCAGGAAAAATCCTGCAAGTACTGTGGGCTTATGCTTGTGGTCTTACAAGTTTTCACATTAAAATGTAGGAAAGTTTGTAGTGTACATTTTGCAAATGGAAAATACAGACACTTTGAAAATGAAATACAGGTACATACAGTAAGGAAGCTAAAATACGCATTTACTGTCTATCTCTGCATTTAAAGATTGCATTCCAATGCCACTTGAACATTTATGAACTATCGTTTTTTTTTTTTTTTTTTTTATAAACTTTTTGACAATTATACCAGAGAACCTGGAACATTAGTTCTTACTATGATTAACAGCATCATCCATATCGGACTTTGGATTTGCTCCTAGGTTGAAAAATCGTGAGTGATTCACTCACTCATCCATATTTGCTGCCATCCTGACCTGGATAAAGTGGTATATGAAAATGAAATAATGAATGAATGATTTGAAATCGGCCAACCGCATCATTCTCATTCATTTGTATTTCATTTGAATTATTCCTGAGCTCATGGTTATGTTTGAGGAAAGCAGTGTACTGGTTATCAGGAATGCTGGGAATTAAAGGCAGCTATGGTGAAACAAATAAAGGAACTAAAACTGAAACCAAACCATCCACAGCAGTGCAGATCACTGCACAATAATAATAATAATTATAATAATAATAATAATAATAATAATAATAATAATAATAATAATAATAATAATAATAATAATAATAATAATAATAAAGCTTTATAAAATCTTTACAAATAATTTTTAGACTTTTACTATTTATAAATGTCTATATTCTGGTTAAGTATTTAATACAAATACTTATTTGTGTTTGTTATCCCAGTGTCAATCTGTTTTGCCCTCTCACACTCTCCTTTTTCCCTCTCTCTCTCTCTCTCTCTCTCTCTCTCTCTCTCTCTCTCTCTCTCTCTCTCTCTCTCTCTCTCTCTCTCCCTCTCTCTTTTTGTCTGTCGTTTTCCCTCTTTCTCATTTTCTTGTGTATTTACAGAAAAGGCACTGTAGCGTGAAGGGACAGAGGGACAGGAGAAGGAGGGGGACTCATAGAGTAGACTTGATTACCGGCCCCCGGGAGCCCTTGCTGTGGAACCACTTAAAAGATAATGCCCCAAACGATGTTTTTTAAACTGTGGCCGACGCAGAGCGCAGTTGAAACAATATGACTGATGTAAGGGAAATGAGAGCTGAATGGCCGTGTTTACTGGCCCTCAATGTTCACACATAAGCAGCAAATTCCAACATAAACATCCACTTAGGGCATGTAAATGCACCCGCTATTAATAACTTCTTTCATCTTTCACCCAGAGAGTGAACATGACCTTCAGTGCTCTCTTTTACTCTCTCTCTCTCTCTCTTTCTCTCTCTCTCTCTCTCTCTCTCTCTCTCTCTCTCTCTCTCTCTCTCTCTCTCTCTCTCTCTCTCTCTCACTCTCTCTCGCTGTTTCTTGTGTGTGTTTCTCTCTCTATGTCTGTCTCTTTCTATATGGCTGTCTTTCATTCTCTTTCTCTGTCTCTTTCTCTAACACTTGTCTCTCTGCTTATGTGTCTCTGTCTTTTTTACTTACCAACTGTATATGTTGGTCTCTTTCTTTGCTGTACCATTTGATATATTTCTGTTTGTTGCTCTCTGTGTCTCTCTTCTACTTTTCTCAGTTTTTTTATGTCTTTCTTTTTCTTTCTGAGTTTGTCTGTCTGTTTTGTCTGCATTTATGTGTCTCCCTCTGTTACTCACAGGGACTTGCTTTCTGTTTCTCTCTGTCTGTCTTCATTCTTGGCATTTTTCTTCTTTCCTTCTGTTTCGTTCTTTGTGTTAATAATTAGTAATAAGTTAATTATTAACTGTCTAAATTGCTACTAATTCAGTGTCAATAATAGAAAATATTTTTTTAACAATACATTATTTTATTTCGGCTTGTCTCTGGGAGAATCCTAAAAGCTTTCTGCACTCTACAGGGTTTCTAGAAGAATCGTTTTGGAAGTGAACCTTACAGCCAGTCCATTTCAGGTGTGTTTTGAGAGAGAGATTTGTTGCAGCAAACACTTTCTCTTTATCTGTTACTAAAGAGAGAAAGGGTTAGTGTGCACGAGAGAGAGAGAGCGAGAGAGAGAGAGAGAGAGAGAGAGAGAGAGAGAGAGAGAGAGAGAGAGAGAGAGAGAGAGAGAGAGAGAAAGAGAATGTTGTTCTCAGTGGCCTTGACCTGGACAACCGCAAGTCATCTAGGTTTTATTCCTTTAACACAGTCGGTGTGGCTCAAAGCTAAACGAATCGTGTCGACTCAAGTCAGCTCCAGCGGGAGTGGAAAAGGGGAACAAGACCTCCATTTCCAGTTCAAGGGTTGTGTTATTGCAGAGCTCGTGTAAATAATAGCCATATGCTGCTATATTATTTTTCATCACTGGCTAAAAGATGTCCTTAGAAATAATAGAACGCTAACAACTCTCTTTCTCTTTCTTTACACACACACACACACACACACACACACACACACACACACACACACACACACACCATTTTGAAACTAAATGGTATTATGGTATTGATGCCCTGGGGATCAGCTCTTTTCCTACCCTACAGGTTTTATTGAGATTACTCACACACCCAAATGCAAAAAATAACTAAATCTAATAATTAAATAAACATAAATAAATAAAAACAATTAATAATAATGATGTCGATAATGATGATAATAAAGATGATAGTATTCATTCATTCATTCATTTCATTCATTCATTTTCTCCCGCTTATCCGTAATTCGGGTCGCGGGGGCAGCAGTCTAAGCAGGCCCTCGCCTTCGACTGCTGCCCAATCCTCACAGCACCGTCCCTTACGGTCCCTCCTGCAGGTGGTGAGCCCACGGGAAGGCGGCCCCACGTCACTCCGACGTCACGGACCTTGATATTTCCCTCGTAAGGGACCCCCGGAGCATAGAGGGTTAAGGGCCTTGCTCAAGGGCCCAAGAGTGGCAGCTTGATACACACTAGTAGTATTGTAGTAGTAGTATTGTAGTATTGTAGTACTAGTAGTAAATACTGATAGTATTTTTTTTTATTAATAATTAATTTTGTAGCTTTTTAAGTATTTATGTATTTAGTATTTTGATTCTATGGTAATCCATGGTGTGATATAAAACACTACAGGGTGTGCTGTTTAAGAATAAAAATCAATTCAGGTTAAAATAATTACTCTGCCTCACATGCACCACCTTATCACTGATTATTTTACTATAACAGCATGCCCTGAACATATTGGAAATGAATCAACTTGAGGAAAACGCCTTATCAGATAATTTAATCTAAATTCTTTTTTTTTTTTTTTTTTTTTCACATATTGCATTTAAAACTGATTAAAAAAAAAATCAGTTCAGCATAATTTATTTATTTGTTATTACTTTTATAAATGATACCTAAATTTTACTATTTGCCTTCCTTTTGTGTCACTTTTAAAATACATTTCTTATTTTAATGTATTTATTATTGTACTATATATATATATATTCTTTTTTTTTTTTACTAGTCAGAACAATTATTTATTTCATATACTTAACTTCCTTAAGTTTAATTATTTATTTTTTTTATTTTTATGTGTGAATGTATAAAATAAATTAAGTTTTCTCTCACTAGACAGGCACTAGACAGGCCTGATCAACATTAGCTCAGCTCTGCTAACCAGGCAATACCATCCCAATCACATGACCTAGGGATATCAAGTGATGAAGAGGCTCCTCCCTTTATTAAAAAAGCATTTGCTAGCCATGGTGCTCTGCTGTCTCAGGACACAGCTGGGTGGCATCCATCTGGAAGCCTCCAACACAGTCAATTTGTCAGGTTTCGTTAGAACGTCCTACTGGTTGGAAATGGACAGTGACAAGGTGCTTCACAAAACAACGAGTTATACAAATGATAGAACTGGGCAAGGAGAAAAAAGAGCAAAATAGAACAAATAAACAAAGATGAGAAAAAAAGGAAATGGTAGAGAAGAAAGAATTAGCTGAGTTGGTAATATTTTTGGATATAAAAGTGTTTGCTCATCAAGTTTAAGAGGTAATGCTGTTTTTGTTTCGCCTCAGTGTGGGAATACGCTAATCTGAAAACAGGCCAATGGCAAGCCCATTGGGGGGCAGACTATCTGACTTTCAGTCGAAAGATCATATTCCTGTCAGGAGAGAAGAAGGATACAGCAACAGGGTGGGCAAGAGAGATACAGAATGAGAGAGCAAGAGGAAGAGTGAGAAAGAGAGAGAGATCACTGCTATCCCTTTCAGAGGGTAGGACTGGAGGTCAGAGGGAAACAGCATCTCCCAAGGAAGGCCAACAACTGGCCATCACCCTGCCCGCATGTCCTCATCAATCATCCAACTTTGTTGACCAAGCAACATGATGTCACTATTCATTTCATGCATTCCATTGGCACAGGGCTCCATGGGGAAGCCTGCAGCTCTCAGCGGGCATTTCCTGTCCTGCAGTATTGTGGGATAGGCCTGCTTCCTCCAAGAAGTTAGCTTGGTCCTTTTGGTTTGTTCTAGTCTCTGTTTTGCTTTTTTCATTGCTCATTCATTTGTCAGTGGCGCCTCGGTTTTTCTTTTTTTCACATTTGTTAGCGTTAGCATCCACATTGTTTTTTTTTCTCGTTTTTTTTTTTTTTTTTTTCTCTGTGCTCTGGGTGTATCAGCAGCTTTGTTAAAACGATCTTTTGATGAGCGCCTTTTTAACAGAGCGGAAACAGCCTTTTGATCAAATCGCACTTTTTGATGAGCGCAGAACGGCGACGTAGCGTGCAATTACGATGAATGCGGCTCATTTTGAAAGAATGGTGTCAGTGCGTTCGACGAGCTGCGGAAAAAAGTTGGTGGCTTCTGAAAAAGGGAGGTGGAGAAAAAAATTTTCAAAGCTGATAAATGCCTCAGGACCTAAACTGTCTGTTTTGGTGCTTTGATTATAGTTTATTTTTGTTTATTATATAAACCAGACTGTTGATTTATTAGCATTACATAAAAAAGGGGACCTGTTTTTGCACAGACGATAACTCAGTGTACATAGAGCAGGTTATTACTGCTGACTTTAATAGAGCTGCATTTAATGTCGGACGTCATTGCTTTTGTCTTTCCCCTAGCTTCGATTTCTATGTTGTTGTTATGATATATCTGCAGAATCTGAACCTGGTTTAATATTTTGCCGTCCTCTTTCCTGCTTCTTTTCCCTGCTTGTCTCTCTATCTCTCCACACCTCCTTCCAGCTTTGAGAGGCTTAGCAGGAGCTTAGCGCGTGGGTCAAACCGGCCTTTGGCCCCTGCATGGCTCAGCCGTTTGAAGTGGTGCCAGGCAGGCAGAAACCCTGCGACTCACCCAGATCACCCAACAGGTATGGGGTACAGATGTGCCCGTCTCTTTGCTTCTCTCTCTCTTGAGCTTTCACCTTGTTATTATTCTGTAGTTTGGTTCTGCATTCCTCATGCCCAGCCTGTGGTAGACACAGACCCTTCGACTTTATTGCTTACATATGTCCACCTCTCTCCCCCATAGCGAGGGGAGACAAAAAACAGAGGAGTGTGTGAGAGAGAAGGAAAAGCAGAGGGAGGAGAGGGCAAAGCCCGCCCCACCTTGAACTAATCGGGAAGGGGGCCGGAGAAGGTGCGGCGAGGCAGGTCCGTGCCAGTGGGGTTTCAATTTGTTAGGGCATAAACAGATACTAAAGGCAAAGTAATGGAGGAGTGATTTATCACTTCGACTAGTCACAACACACCCCCACCGTCCCCTCCTTACCCCTCCACCCCCACCCTCTCCTTCAACCAACCCTGGGAGTGCATTAGAGAGACATAAGCTTACAGTGCATCCAGAGCAAAAAGCAAAAGTTGATCAGATGTGCATATGTCAAAGAATAAAAAGTGCTCCTCTTCCTGTCGTAGGGTCAAGTCATCTCTTTCATCTCGGATCTGGAAAAAAGTAGGCCATGTTAAATTGCATAAAAGGCACATGAGTCTGACATGTTAGGAAATATGTCTTGAAATAAACGGATTATTTCTGTGCCGAGAAATCGTGTTTCAATTTGACTTTTTTTTTTTGCTGCCAGAGCACAGCTATGCCTTTGATCCTGCCTGGTTTCTGCCTGCACATGGCTAACACATCTTTCAAAAGATAAAGGGGCAGAAATATGTTCCACAATGATGTCATCCGGTGCTACAGTGGCAGGCCGGGGAGCGAAACAAACTTTCACAGAAGAGACTTGCTCCCGTGTGTGTGTGTGTGTGTGTGTGTGTGTGTGTGTGTGTGTGTGTGTGTGTGTGTGTGTGTGCGTGTGCATGTGTGTGTGTGTGTTGCGGCTCACTGATCTGTTTGCAAAATCAATTACAGATTGTCCAAACCCGGTTTTCCCTCTGTAGGAACTTAATCGTTCTGACCCCTGCTAAGGATCATTCAGATGAGGTCTGACATTTTTTTTTCTTTTTCTTTCACTCTCTCTCTCTCTCTCACACACACACACACACACACACACACACACACACACACACACACACACACACACTCTCTGCTCTGGCCAGGCTCCTCTCTAGCACTTCGATACATTCGTGCACTCCTTACAATTCAGTAGAGAGTCATTTATCATCATTTGCCTGTGTATCTGTCCCTTTGATCAGCTCCTGGACTTTATACAGTACATCTGCTCTGCATTTAGCATCCCGGTACGCTGCAGCTCAAAAGCTATTACCTGGCATAACAAAGGAACAGTTTTATTGGAGACTTTGTACCTCGGGTAAATCCTGCATCCTCTTTGGATGTAACGGCCCACGAAACTGGAGGATTCCCATAATCCAGATGGGGAAGTCATCATTTTAAAGTCTCGTCTCTGCATCGAAAAATCTTTTTTTTTTTTTCATTTGAGGATTAAGTAATACCTTCCTAAGTGTATGTTTTATTTGGTAGATCTCCATTAATTGCGCACATTTATCATTTTAGACGCTAATAGAGCTATAAGATTTCGTACTGCGAAATTGTGGATGAGTGAACAGTGTGATGCAACAGCTAAATCATCTCTCCGACGGAGAAATCAACCACTTGAAAGTGTACGAGTGAGGGAGTGTGTGTGCATGATCTCGCTAACCCTTTCCAAACTCCAGGCACAGCTCTGCGCCTCCGTGCCGCTAATCAGATCTAATCAGAAGTGAAATGCGTTTTTCTTAGGAAGTAGCTGGAAAATTTCACAATCTGCATTTTCTCAGACCAAACTGATTAGAGAAACATTAACCTCCCCGCTCAGTCACTTCCAATCTACCTTTCATCTGTCTCGCCAATCACCTAATTATTTAGGCAATGACCTAGGGATGCTGTTCCACCAAAAGATGAAATACATGCCATGAAGTGTTTTTTCTGTCCCATTTTCCCACCATATTTCTGGTTATGGCCAGTACTCCTTACAGAGCAAATGAGGATAATTGAGGTGTGTGTGTTTGTGTGTGTGTGTGTGTGTGTGTGTGTGTGTGTGTGTGTGTGTGTGTGTGTGTGTGTGTGTGTGTGTGCGTGCACGTGTGCGCATAACCCACAACTCAGAGGTCCATGGGGAGTGTGAAAGTGGTTGAGTCCTGTTATTGCAGAGGTCATGATTACAGTAGGGCTTCTGAGAGTCGTTGCAGTTTCACTGCTGCCTTTAGATTGAGTATCGACTAGCTGTCATAGCAATAAAAAGGCATCAGTTGAGAGTTGCCAAATATGCGAGCTCCACCGATACAAAAGGTCACATTGTAAGTAAGAGGTTAAATATACCTTCAAAGTCAATAACCTCACATTTATGACTTTATTATTTTATATGTACACCTACGGTTTGGACAGAAGTTTGGACACACCTGCTCAGACAGGGTTATCTTCAATTTCAGCCTATTTTTTTACTATATTTTGTAAAGCCTAAATCCAGACTGACATCAAGGTGGGGAAATGTCACAGCTCTAAAAATTTTTCTTCCACTTCCATTTTTCCTACTATCTGTCCTGCTAATTGTCTGACTTTTAGTAAAGAATGTACTGCATGTGTAGTGTGCATCAACCTCGAGTGTAACAAAGGCACTGTCAATATAAACATTATTATTATAATCATTATTAATTTACAGTATTCCTGAAAAAGCTTTGTTTCTTTCTAAGGAGATTCCCAAAGATAGCATGAGCTCTTTACGTCTTCTAATCTATCGTTTTCAATCGTCTCCCAAAAACTGCTCATCCTGAAACATCTGAAAACGCTTACGTCCCTGTCCTGCCCTATGCTAAACGTAAGATGCTTCAATCTGCATCATTTCCGCCTGGCATTTATTTCCTTTCAAGTTCTTTGAAAAGTCATGGCAATGACTACAAATATGCCATAGTTTTCGAAAGCCTCTGTTTTCAAAAAGCGACGTTTTATTGAACCAATAACGCCATCTCAATGTAGAAGTCAACACAGAGAGAAGAATATGCATTTTTAAACGAAAAATGTAGTAGTCCATACTATACATGGCCAAACATGTTCAGTGAACATTCGTCAAATTTAAGCTACGAATAAGTAAATAAAAAGTACAATAATTAAATGTAGGAACATTTGTAGGAATGCAGGAGACTTGACATCATTCCCACCATCATGAAAGGGAAATAAACCTTAAAGCTCAGGCCCAATAGTAACCCAAAGTATCCACCTACATGTTCTATAGTAGAACTCAAACCAAATCTATTGTTAACAAAAATATATTTTGTTCTTTCACTTGATGTAAATGCAGCCTCATTCCAGTGTTACGTCTGCTGGATAAGTTCCAGTAGAAGTGCAGAGATAGACAGAGAGACAGGAATAGATGGAGAAAGAAGGAAAAGTTGGACAGGGTGGAAGGCAAGCTTTGAACCTGCCACGGGGTTTCAGACATCTTAACCGCTCAGACGATAAGGACCCTTCGCTCTTTCATCTGTCTTTCTCTCGTTCGCTGTGCTCTCTTATCGTCAGTTGCGTCACCACACATATTTGTACCTGACACCCAATCTGCAGACAAAACAGAAGCTTTGGCTATAAGTCGTAAGTAAAATTCCATTGACTAACCTGTGGCCTGCATTCTAAATCCCACCGGCTCATGAGCTCAATAAACTGATATGGTCATGCCTATCAAAAAGAAGAAGACACCATACACATGAATGCACACCTGCTTGGATACAGACTTTAGAAGAAAAAAAAACAATGAACAGGGGTTCATTTAATCCACTCTATGTGGATAAGCTGAAAGGGCCACATTCTTATGTGGACCACAAGATATGGTATTAATATTACAGCTTATCAGTGTATAGGCATCATGGATATTCATATTCTCGTTCATTATATTGAGGCCAATGTGCAGTTAAATGTACTTCCAAACTTATTTGTGATCTCAGTATGCTTTAAGCTAGTTTGGATGCTTTCATGGTGTCTTTTAAAATCCCTACATTACTACATTACATTGTAAGAGGTGACCTCAATAAAATCTCAGACCAATTCAACAGGGCATCCAACACTCTAGGAACCAACGAATGCAACACAACAAGTAGTCAATTTTGTATTTATGATTTACAACAGAAATGTGACATGTTCACTCTTGTGCTCTATGAATTCTCTCAGCTGGAGTATCATGTTCTTTTGACTTTCTAATATATTTTATGACATGCTTGCTCAGCATATTCCTACTGGATTGATTTCTGACTACTTTGGACACTTTGTGCTATAAAGTATATACTCCATGTCATATACAGTGTAGATCCTCTAGCAATAAACTTGTTATTAAAGAATCCATCATCATGCAGTGTAATATGGGAAAGATTGACCTGAACATTTTTCTCAACACCTTCTGTTTTTTTTTCCTTATATGCTCTTTAGCTCACGTTACTTTATGCTAGTTATAACATTCAATTGTTGGCAATGGTAAAAATTTTAGTGTAGCTGTAGCTTAGTGGTTAAGACTTCTGATCAGAAGGTCAGCAGTTTCAGTATTAACACCACCAAGCTGCCACTGCCGGGCCCCTGAGAAAGGCCCCTAACCCTCAACTGCTTAGTGAGATGTAAAAAATTTAAGTTGGTAAAAAAATGTAAAAATGTAAGTTGGTATTATATTGGTTGCCATAAACCATTTGATGATACACTGCCAAGTCAGCCTGAGAGTCAGAGTGAAATTGATATTTGTTTGTTTGCAATTTGGCTGGGTTTGGTTTCTCATTTGTTGAGACGTGTATGGTTAAAAATGTCCTCTTAAAATACCGCGAATGAAATACAGTGATGGAAAGAGAAAAAAAACTTGCCACATGTGTAATGAAATTGCAAAAAGCACACGAACATGGAGCCAACCCTGAATAAATGTTTAGACAGTTATAAAGTTTAGCATCCACTGTTTATTTTCTTGTTTGATTGTTAATCCAAATCTTCAGATAATACTATTTCTCTAGCACTAAAGATCTGTATGTCTCAGATTAGCCAAAAAAACAAAAATCCTTTCATTTCATCTGCAATTTGTTTGAGTTGAATCACTTACTAACTAAAATCAAACCATGCTATTTGACTTTAAGCCAGGCTGATCCCATCTCAAGCTGAGAATTTCCCAAAACAGTTGTTTGGTTCGGTACCAGAGTGTGATTGCTGTTTTCTTACATACTAAAATAACCACATTATAAGACAAAGCACTATAAGGTTTAATTTACATGGATTAATTGATATGCACGTCTATGTATATGCTACACAAGTGAATGATAGGATTAGACCAAAGATTTTTCACAAGCAAGATCATTTTTGTATTGGTCTTCCTCTATTTATTTATTTTTTAAACAAAACTATACCCATGTAAAGCTGTTTTCACCTCATTTTGAAGTATTTATTGCATGCCTTGTTGCCTATGTTTGTGGATACTGCTGGAAGTTGTACATTTCCTATTACGATGAATAAACTATCTATCTATCTATCTATCTATCTATCTATCTATCTATCTATCTATCTATCTATCTATCTATCTATCTATCTATCTATCTATCTATCTATCTATCTATCTATCTATCTATCTATCTATCTATCTATCTATTGCCTATGTTTTTGGATACTGCTGGAAGTTCTACATTTCCTATTACGATGAATAAACTATCTATCTATCTATCTATCTGTCTGTCTGTCTGTCTGTCTGTCTGTCTGTCTGTCTGTCTGTCTGTCTGCCTGCCTGCCTGCCTGCCTGCCTGCCTATCTATCTATCTATCTATCTATCTATCTATCTATCTATCTATCTATCTATCTATCTATCTATCTATCTATCTATCTATCTATCTATCTATCTATCTATCTATCTATCTATCTATCTATCTATCTATCTATCTATCTATCTATCTATCTATCTATCTATACACATATTGTGCTTTAGTTCGGTTAAAAACTTTAACCGAAAAATTGTGAGTTTAATTCCCAACCACAACAAGTTGTCACTCTGGGACCCCTGAACAAGGCTTTTAACCCCATAGCTGCTCAGTTGTATGAATGATATAAATGTAAGTGTAAGAGTGGATAAGGGCTTCTGCCAAATGCCATAAATGTAAATCTAAAGTAATGCTAGCCATGAAAACGGCGCTAAAGATCTCATAAATCTCTATTACAAACAAACAGGTTTTAAGAAGTACTGTCCTAAACAACATGTGTACTAAACATCCGAGTTCAGAGAAGATGTTCGAAAATTAGGAATGCTGCGTTGATGACACGGTGACTGAATCAATTCCTAATCTGATTGTTACATCATTACAGTAAATAACTGTGGTGCAGAGTGTTTCGTCTCTTTTATTTTTCCTTTGCCGGAGGTGAAAGGAAATCACATTTCCATCAGGCTAAACTGGTCCAGGCAGTGTTATCAGTAGCACGAGGCTGAGTTTGGCAGGACCCTCTCTATAGTGATTAATTGCTTCTTTGCTACGGTCAGGGCTCTTGTGCCGGTGCTGAGAACCTGGCTGGAGGGAAGGCCTGATAAGCGCAGCTCTTATTAACCCCCTCACAGGGAGATGTCAGCTCCAGAGACAACATATACTGCTTACTAGGGCCACATTTAAAAAATGATAAAAAAAAAAGTGTATCTAATATTTAAGGAGTGTTAAGTTATAGTGAAATATTCAATGAATCAACACAAAGCAGAGACACGATTACCACCTGAAGTTCCTTTTTTATACATTTATAGCTGCTTTATGCTTATAGTTATATTTGGAATATAACAAGTTACTTACTGTTATTGCTTACATTATGTTCTAGGAGTTATAAACATTTGAAACAATCATTTCCTCTCTCTTTTTTATTTCATGGCATTGAAAAAAAACAAAAAACAGAGTACACTCTTCTGTCTTGAAGACTTTCCAATGGTGAAAACTTACTGACTGTTAAAGCGGTTCGACATTGGAGACTTCCTCCATAAGTTTTTCATTGGTAAACCCAAAAAACTTTTTTTCATTAAAACATTTTATTTTTAAAATTAATTTATCATTAGACTTACAGTTTACATTTACATTTCAAGCAGATTTCCGTATGAAGAGCAGTTGAGGGTTAAGGGCAACAGTGGCAGCTTGGCAGACCTGGGATTTGAACTTCTTCCGATCAGATGTTACTATAAAAAAAATAAATAACGTACCAATAAGCTAATTTTATCAGCATGTGACGTGCGTTAGAGCAAGAATCCGCGTATAAGCTGTGATGTTTCTTTTAGAAAACTACTCAACACCTTCTAACCAATAAGACTTCAGGATTTTATCAGTATTGTGAACCGTTTAAAATAATCCTGGGTCTTTCTTTTCTTGTCAAAATAAGCGTTAATCTTTTTGTTAGCTGAAGCTTTTTTTCTGTGCTTTTCTCACAGTGTCTAAATGCTAAATGCTCTCCAAGTGCCTGTGTTTTTACACGACATAGCATTAAAACATAACAGGAATACGGCCAAATAATGCCACTTGAAGTCAATATGTATTACAAAATCAATCTAGATGAAGATCTGCCCATCCTTCTAATTACAGGAGGTGACTGGAGATTGATTTTTAATTGCAAAAGTAATTACATGGAGCAGATAGCCAGTGACATTTGATTATCTCTGTGATTGATTAAAAGGCCTTGCTGGCGGGCCGAGTGGCAGCGCGCGGAATCCAGACAAAAGAGAAAATTAAAAAAAAAGTTGTCCTGTTTGTAATCACACATTTCAAGGGTGAAATTACAAAGCCAAACATCCCCCTCTGAAATCTGCAGGGTTCTGTGTGTGTGTGTGTGTGTGTGTGTGTGTGTGTGTGTGTGTGTGTGTGTGTGTGTGTGTGTGTGTGTGTGTATGTGTGTATGTGTGTGTGTGTGTGTGTGTGTGTGTGTGTGTGTGTGTGTGTCCTCTTTGCATTTAAAAGGCTTGTTCTCACTTTTTTCAGAATGCAGAATTTATTGAAAAGCTTTGGCAGAAATCAAAATGATGGCACTAATTATGTTCTTGGACTGCAGGCACAGAAAACATGTTCATACAGTGGCTAGATGTATTCGATGGCATTTGAAAATTGAATTATGTCAAACCATTAAATGTACAAATGCACACTAAGTAATGTTTTGGCTTTGTAATCTGTAGATCTATTATCTCTAGTATTGATAATAGTATATTTTACTATGAATAGCAGCTTGGTGTTTCAATGGCCTGCATTCAACCCTCTGATTTGCTTCAATTTGGGGCTCTTTTTGATGTAAGGTTGCCAAATCCTTTATAATCTGCTGAGTATATACATTTTTTTACAGGAGTACTGTAGGTATAGCTCATTTAACCTGGTTTCTTTATCATTACTGGAAACACCAATGTAAATACATCTCTAATGTTTAGCTATTGTTGATAACTTGTTGTGAGTGGTTAAAAACCTTTCCCTTGTGTGTGCACACTGTCATTATTTTGGGCTAACGGAATTAAAGGAGCACCCCCACCCCCCACCACTGGTTTCTGCGATTAAAATGCAATTAATAAGTCTTTTGCACAAACCGCCCTGCCTACCATTTAAAAATGACATGGGCTATTTAATTAATAAAAAGGGAGCAGAGTTGAGCAATTAAATTTAATGGGGGGGCGGAGCTAATTACAAACAAATAAATCTTCTATATTGTACTGAGCCTTACATTTGTTTGTTGTTTTTTTTTTGCATTTATTCATTTGTTTGTTTGTTTAAATTTTTATACGTTCATCCACATGTAGAGTCTATTGGCACATCCTGGTTTTGGAGAGTTTACATTCACCCACATTTACTGACTATGAGCACTTGTCTTCTCGAATAGTTTCCACGCGAGGTCTTTGGTGGTAATCGGTTGACCCTCAGGCGCTATTTTTTTTATTTGTATTTGTTTAAAATGTTGTCTGGGTATGTCGTTGATTTACAAAAAAAGTTAAATTGCATTGCTTTGTTCTCGGATAACCTACGAGCCCTCGCTCGTTTTTCTTCCTTTCCATTCATTTCTTTGTTTGCGACCTCCCATTTTGGTGTTACAACTCCACCTGTTGTTAATAAGGCCTGTAGGCTCTTGGGGAGAAAAAAAAAAACACATGCATATACACTTGCACTCTCGGTTGCAGCCACAGTCATGTGGCGACACATGTATTCCCTACTGTAAGACATGTCTATAAATTACAACTTGTTAAGGCATCATTTAGTTTGGACTGTTAAGCCGGCGCTGTCACTCGAGTGTAAGGTTCAGCCTTTAAGGCCTCCACCAGGGCGCCATTTATGTGTTTAATTTACAGAGACTTGCCTAGAGGAAACTTCCCTCTTTTATGAAGTGGTATTAGGGGGCCTATTTAGTTGTCATGGCAGAGATGTGCATGGCGGTGTGGTGCACAGGCTAGAAGCCAGAAGAGGAAGATGAAAGAGGCTGAGAGAAAGAGAGCGAAAGAGAGAGAGAGAGACTAGAGGAAAAAAGGCGACGATTTCAAATGAGAATTGCTAACCTTTTAACTGAAAGCTTTCTCCTGGCTGCCAGGCAAGACAGCCAGCCATCCATTTAAAGACGAGTGAGAGACCAGGAGGGAGGGATTGAAGGAAGGAAAAGAGAAATGAATAAAAGCAGCTGACTCCCTCCTGATATTGTGCCCCCTCAGGATGTACAGGGTCTATATTGGCTTAAGCAGAAGAAGCCCTGGAGGGGGTCATCACAGTCTCTGGGACTTCTACAAACGATTAAGAAGAAGAAGTAGATGACAGTAAAGTAAAGGAAGAACAGATGAAGAGGAGAAAGAAGGAGGAGGTAAATTATCACATATATTCCTCTGAGCAATGGGGACAGTGACTAGCTGAACTGGCTAACATAAGGAGTTGGCACTTATTAAATTTCAATGAAGATTACTGATTTTACAGGACACACACACACACACACACACACACACACACCCCACACACTGAAGCCCTGAAGCTCCCTGCTGCTCCACCAAAGCTATACATCTCCCCTTGTATTGTTTATAAAATCTTAAAGGTGGAGCTAAGACAAAAAAAACAACAACAACAACAACAAAAAAATTTCATAAATACACAAAGGAACCAATATTTGAAGCTAGCACAACAGCTAAGCAGTGCCTGCATTTTTTTCTTCTTTGGAAAGAGTTTCATTTTTTATCTATCTATCATCAATGCATTTTATTAATGATTTTTGTAGTTTATTTATTTATTTATTTATTTATTTATTTATTTATTTATTTATTAGTTTATTTTAATTATTTAAATTTCAATCTTTATTTTTGTTTTAATATTTTTGTTGATTTTGTTGATTTGTGTGAATGTATATATATATATATATATATATATATATATATATATATATATATATATATATATATATATATATATATATATATATCATCACAGGATGAATCAGGGGACATACAGTAGCACATCCAATTGGTAATTGTGGAATATTTCGTGTTGGTTGAAAAAAAAGCTCTTTTTATGTTTTGTAGGCTGTTTAAAGCAAAGAAAATCCCTGTGAAAACAAACACTCTGGCTTTGCAGAAATGCCCTCCATATTTGATCCATTCTGGGCTGGATATGTCATAAGCTGGACCATTAGTGGACTTCTCTTAGTAGCTTTTCCCTCTGTTCACCGTGGCTGGTGTCCAGTGGAGGTCTCTCTCTCTCTCTCTCTCTCTCTCTCTCTCTCTCTCTCTCTCTCTCTCTCTCTCTCTCTCTCTCTCTCTCGCTCTCTCTCTCTCTCGCTCGCTCGCTCGCTCTCTCGCTCTCTCTCTTTTAGATCAGTGCCCGGATAACATTATTGTGTGCCCTAATGGTCCTCATAAATGAAGAAACACTTATTAAGGTTATCTACAGTAATTGACTGCAGTTGGTAATAATGTAAAATAATCTTGTTTCATGTATGGTCCAAATGTGTAAAAAGTTGAACACATTGTTTAAAACACACATTTGTGCCACATTGCTCTATTCTGTATATAATTATTACTTCAGCATTTAGCTTGCATAGTTAATGTTATATTTTACCTGAGATTATGGTATTATATTCAAGAGATATTTTACAGGAAGTGCAAAGCTAGCCTTTCTACCCCACAACACTGCTGCACTGAGAAAGCAATTGTAGCAATTAGAAATAAAGAATGGCTTTAATAATACAAACATTGTGAAATGTTATCATTTTTTCTAGAAGTGGTCGGATTTACAATGGGCAATTAATAATTAAACTGAATGTGTGATCTTTTAAGATATTCTAGACTGAATTCATAAATCATTTCCCATTTCTTAACTTCTTTCGTTAACATTTTTTGTTTTCGCTTGTGTGAACAGTTTCCAACATTACCCATAATACCATTTAAACTTCCTGTTGATTTCATTATAAACCTATTAGAGTTACATAATAAATCCAGAACAACTATAAGGTGTCACAAAGCGGATTAGTTTGGAGTAGTTTTCATTTTTATGCAATAATAACAATTATAGTACATGGTGGTACAATAGTAGTATTTGACTCACTTTTAATGACTTAAACAATGGCAATTAATGAATCCATGTGAACACAAGCTCATTTGATGACGTTTAAAAAGAAGTCATCTCCGCTACCTGATCTGTGGCCTTGTTTCTTATCTTTTCGTAAATGTAAAAAAAGAAAAGTGTGGCACACCAGGCCATGGAGCATGACAGCTCATTTACGCCAAACACACTAAATCACTCTCTCTTCACTGCCTATGAAAAGGAGGATTAATTGCCTAATGTCGGTCTGACTGTCACTGATAGCTGATAATGATGTGTGTGAGGGGAGTCCAGTTGAAGCACGGCAATGCCAACTCGCCCCGCTGGCCGCGGCTCACACACTGTTCGTTTCTCTAATGAGACATTTCAGGGAAACGACAGAGTGACCTCCGGGCACCTGGTCGTTCATCACTGGTAAATTCCTATCCAGCTTTGCAGTGTGAGAACGGAGAAAAATAAGGAGTGAATGAAACAGCCGTTATTTTCTAGAGGAGCCTCGTGAGGGCCTGCCAGCTGACCGCATTGTTTTGATGGTTCATTTTTCAGTGTAGTGCTTGCTTGGTAGCTTTCAGAGTGGCAGCAGCCGATGCTGACTGGGGTACAGCTTTGTCATTTCATCGTATTCTGCATGGCTACAGGGGCCATGTTGCTGAATTGTGACCCCTCGGAGCATGTGTTGATGCAGGCTGTTATCTCGTTTTCAACCCTTAAGCCTAGCTGATCAACACACTTGTCAGGCGTCATGGCCTATCTGCTTTTTGGCATGTCTAAATTTGTGGAAAGACGAGAGGGGGGGTGTTGAGGGTGTGCCCTTCTCTTCACTGTTCTGGCTGGCTGTATGTATGATTGTGCCTCCAAGGAAGAGGTTCCCTGCCCCTGCCAGCAGGTCCACTTTATCCCCTCTGTGGGATGGTGGGGGCTTAAATGTGTAAACCAGATGAAAAAACAAAAGCTTAGGCAAATCAGATGCAACAACAACAACAGCAAACGCAGACCCAGTAATCAGCTTAGGGAAATTAATGAAGAGGAGAAGAGACCCACTTTCTTTCCCCCTTGCATGTTTTTTTTTTTCTAACGAATGAGTGCAAAGAAAGATGGGATGGATGGATAACAGACCTGGGAGTGCCGATAGGAGTTAGTGGATCAGGCAGAAGGTGAGAAAGCGTGTGTGCATGCATGGAGGCTAGGATTAGTGACGGACTCCCACCAGAATCAAGCAGGACTCTGCCAAAGGGATCTCTTCCCTCCCAGGCCAAAACTTCAAAACCGCTCCCCTAAGCTGGAAGTAGGTGTCTGTAATCCTCTCTGCTGATGTAAATCTATGCGGCCAGCTCCGCTGCTCATCCTTTCATCCCTGCACTCGTTTTTCTCTCGCCCTATCTCCGGCACTTTCTCCTCCGCTTGATCTGGGAACGTAAACTTTTGCACTGTACCCTCTGTGGGAGCTGTTAAATCCACTGCTTTGACTTCTTCACTTTATCCACATATAAAAAGGTATAAGAAGTGGAAAGATTGTATGGAGGTCTTGATAAGTCAATAAGTTGTTGAGAGGTTAACCAGGTGGAATAGGTAATAGTAATGGTATTGATTTAATTTTATTTAGCCTCTATTGAGGTTCGACACAATTTACATTATACCAACTCCAAGATATAAGAGATATAAGAGATTTTATGAGCATTCAGTATCTGCATTTATGCCCAATCATTTATTAATTGTTTGTTTGTGTGCATAATTTATAGTATCCTTTTTTTTATTTTTTATCTTTAAATGTATTTTAAATATAAATTATTTTTAATATATAATTTTTGCAGATGCAGGTTAATCATGCATTGAGGGTACTTTCTAAAACCCTATATTATGTCAGATTATTTTATAATTATACATATTATTTATGTTTTTGTTCATAATAAATAAGAAAAAAAAGTTTCTACAGGGTGTTGGAAAATCAATGAACCAATAAGAAAAAAACTGCACACACTTCTTTTACAACATAGGCTTTACTGTCTGTATTATGTTTTTGAGGGATGCATTTGCTCAACACATTCCCATTGGTTTGATTCCTGGCTTTTTTGACATCCTGTTGTGTAGTTAAGTAAATTTGTTTATAAGATTTTAGCCTATGAAAGGAGAAATGTAAATGCAATGTGTATCTAATGCTCATGTAATAATCTATTGTCTCGGTTACACAGTTTTAAACAAATGTTTTGTAACATAAAAAAATCATAATATTTATTGGTTAGTATTTCTTAGTCTTACTGTATTGTGTATAGTTAATGTTTATTCAAGATTCAATAGTTTACTATCATATGTACCGGAAAAAATGTCTGTTGCATTGCATCCACCTGTTACAGCAAATTCTACAGATATTTTTATATTTATATGCATGTACATATCCTGTATGTACAAGTCCTGGATACTGTAGTTGTCCATGATGTTATTTTGCATTTATTAAAGGGTGTATGTGCACAAAGTACTCAGAGGTAGCCACAGTAGTCTTTTACTGATTAGATTACATATTAGATTACTTTCTAATATGAATAAAGGAAAGTGTGTGTAATGAAATCTGATCCATAACGATGTGAAATTTAATGAGTCAACAACAAGCTATCACAGAATCCTGGCAGTCCAAAAAAGTGCACCATCATAAGTCAGAAGGCATTACTGAACTATTCTACAGCCTGTCAACCTGAAACACAGTTTATTTCACATTTAGAAATATACTAGGAAAATATTATTTCCCAATTGTTATAATGCAGCTCTGCCCCCTTTCTCTTTCACGGTTGTCCAAAGTGAATCGATTGAAGTAGGAGTATTTTAAAACCTGCTCGTTGGTTCGGGAGGTTCTGCTGCTTAGTGTCAGAACTGTCAGAGGCATCCAGACGGCATGTTCTGAGCTACCTTTGATGCGTGACACCGACGCCAAATAGAAATAAAAATTCCTTTAGAATAAAATCTTTCCGTTTTATTTTCCGAGCTGAATAAAAGTTATTAGACAAAAAAAAAAAAAAAAAAAATGGTAAGTGAGATTGAAGCTTAGCTTGAATGAAAAACTTACTATGATGGAGGAAGTCTTTCAATTTACGGTATGTCAGTGATCCAGAAAAAAATAGACAGCATTGCAATGTAATAAAAAAATACTTAAATAAAGCTCATACAAAGTCAGTGTGCTCGTTATTTTAGAATATCTGGCTGGACCTAAATGCATCGAAATAAGGACAGTGTCCTTTTTCATTGCAAGGACAGACATAAATCATTAGCCTAAGCACCTGGGACAAGCAGATCACAGGACGGGTTATTTGTTTTTACTTTAACGTTGTACCACAAATGAAACAAAAACAGGAGGGACAATCAAAACACCTAACCATTAATGATTTTAGCTTAATTTGGTATGTAGCTATATTTAACTGTAATATACTTCACAAAGATACCTAAAGAGTGAGCTACCCACGAATCTCAACACTTACTGTGATGTTTGAACATACACAGATGACAGGTCTTTTTAGACTGAGGTACACATTGGAGAAAACACTGATAAAACTAAGCACAATAAAGCCCAGCACAAAGCTATCCTGCATTATACTCATGATATATACTCGATTTTTTAAAACATATCAGGAAAAATGTGATAAATATAAAAAACAAATGTGCAATGCAAGGTCCAAACAGTGATTATTTTCCCCCAACTATTCAAACCTACACGACCATTTACTTTATAGCTCATTGTTGCATTACATTAATAGGGGTGGCAAGATCCTAACAGTTAGAAAGTAAAGGAATAGATTTCCATGAAACCATGAACCTTATGAAAAGTAATAATATGCGAAATATGTGCTCGAAGGAACTGTCAGAATATAACAAGGTTAAAGAGTCCATAGTTCTGCTCACTTGCATATTATTTACCTGTCTTTTTCCCTTTAGTTAATTTGTGTTTATTCCTAGTGAATTTTATGTGTCTTTGATTTGACCAATTTTTCTTTTTGAAAAAAGCAAAACAAAAAAAAGGTATAGGTATATTTTAGTCTTGTCAGTTAGGTCCAGACAACCAAAACTTTTCCCAGCTCTATTTCTTCACCAACCTTGGACTGCTATTGTAAAGGAATGGAAGACCACTATAAACACACACACACACACACAAAAAAAAGACAGAAAGGAAAAAAAAACACACATTCAGTCACGGTCATGTTTCATACGTCCCTTCCTTAGCCAGAGGTTATTTATGGATGGGGACATGGGGACCCTCAAACATTCCCCATATATACTCACAGGCCCAGACTTGCACTACTGACTAATTACAGTGTCACATTTAGCCTCGTGGAGCAGCAGGTGAAACCTAAAGCATTAACGTGTGTAATTATACCATAATCACGTGGTAATTATTCTTCTAACGCTAGCACACCTCTGGCTCGCTGCAGGCAGCTATCCACCGCACTTCTCTCAGATTTAGATCAGAACTTCAGATAGCTGTTAGATGAAAAAGAAAAGGATTAAAACCCCATGACTGTGTTTGAAAAGCGAGTTTGTTTGTTCTTTTTATTGAAATGATCTGGGTTTGTGTTTGTTTTCAAGTGCAATTTCACACAATGAAAGCAAGGACATAAGGACCAAACAGGAAGAAATCAGGAATGCAAATCTTTAATTTTCTTTAAAAAAGTGCTTCGATAGTATTAATAGCGGACATGACAAACTGACTTTATCCTGCCTTAACAATAATACATGTATAAGTAGGCATGACTGCTCTTGTCAAATTTGACAATACAAATTATGTGACAATTTTATGATTATTGTAATTGAATAATAATCATGACTGACACATGGTGGTATTGAGGTGGACTAGCACTTTCTGTACTTTCACCCTATTTTTTATTTTGTATAATCAAAATAAGGTTAATAAGAATATTTGTTCTTTACTATGTTTTACTGTGTGTAATGCATTTCTGAATGAATTTGCCTGATTCAAAAATATTACTCAATAAAAATAAAAAAATTTTGTTAACTTTCTTAAATCACTGTGTCACAAGAGGAATAAAACATCCTGGATTGTACTGTTTTTGGTCAATAATCTCATTTGTAAGAGTAACTCAGGTTTGCGTCTGAACTGATCACTACCCCGTCATTAATTTTATTCCTATATAACAGCATGTCTCTTAGTGCTTCCTTCCATAGTTTTAGAACCCTGACAGATGTATATGTTTTGGTATGTTGTTACTATCTTTATTCCTAAAATATGAAAGTGTAAATTGTCAAAACGGTTAAAAGATTCATTTTTAAACAGGAAAAACTGCTCCAAGCTGCCTTTGTCTCTCTCTATACAA
>NC_139582.1:9182616-9185116 GCF_946808225.1 Silurus aristotelis
CTGGTAGGGTTAAGGGGGGGGCAGAGTTGGACTGGGACTTCTCCTAGGTCGTATTGAGTGGGATTGAAGAGAGAGGAGCTCTTAAGCTTCCTTTCAGAGGCAGAGAAAGCCCTCCATCTGGCCGCGTCTTTAGCAGGCCGAGGCTTCGCCGAGCTCACTGGCTCCGCTCAGGCAGAAGTAACAGCATCAATAGTGCAAAGACTGTGCCACTCGAGAGTATTACATTTCTTTTCATGCTTGACTTAATCAAAAGTGGGGAAGTGAAATTTACACCTTTTTGATGTTCTTTTCTCCTTCGTGCTCCCCCTGGCAGGCTGAGAAGGGCCATCTTAACCCATCTGATCCGCATGGGCGGCCTGCTAAATGGCCAAATATGCTGGGCAGACGGAAGTCCAGGCGAGTCGTCCTTTAGAACGTTCCAGAAGGTTCAGGGATCATTCCCAGAGCAGGCCAAGCTTCTGTCTAAACAGACACTCTACCGCTTCTAATCGAGCACCAGACATATTTACTTGCCCCGGGTAGCGAATTATCGGATAGTGACTGTGCATTGAGATGTGAAGGAAAAAGACAACAGCCAAATGTCACAGCTATGATGGTTTTATTTGATGGCAGAAAACAGAGAAGCAGTAGAACAGAGAGTACCAGTTATCAGATCTGCTTGTTTACTGGCAAGCAAATTCTATTTAAGACCGTAGTGCGCATGTGTGTCTAAAGAAGTCATGTCCACAAAGTATTTGGTGGTGAGGCATGTGACAGAAGGAATATATGTAAATGGTTTTGCAGTTAAAATTGTGCAATGTGTGAATGTCTATTTTGAGCTATCTGTCATCAGAATGTAACCACAGACCTCATTCTTCCTCATTCTGTCTATTGACAATCAAATAAAAATAGAAGCTCGCCTCATCAAGAAGAAAAAAAGAAAAGAGTTAGCGAGCAGATTTTAGCACACCAACACAGCGGTGGTTGTTCTGGGATCTAAGTTTTAATGAGTCGTCACTGCTTGGAGCCTTTAGCTCACACTACGCTTATGGTGTTCAGCTTCAGTGTATCCTGCTGATTGTTTATGCGTGTGTTGAGTGCCATTAGTCTTTGCTGTGTATATGTGTGTGTGGGGTTGTGTATTTGTGTGTGACAGGACTTAGGGCTTCATTGTATGTGTGCTTGTGTGTTTGTGAGTGTGTGAGACCCACTGGGCCCTGCTGAGATCTGTTTGCACCTCTTAATGAAGTCTGAGCCTGCCGAGGAGCCTGGCCTTTTCCCAGCCTGGCCTCTCTCCACAAGATCCACTTATACACACACAAAAACACACACACACACACACACACACACACACACACACACACACACACACACACACACATGCACACACACACACACACACACACACATGCACACAAACCCAAAACACACGACTGGAGAAAGCCAGTTATTTCCCAGGTCTCCTTACTCTCACTTAAACCCACAGTCAGATGTAAAGTATTTTTTTTTCTATTTCAGCCCAATTTCCTTTATTTAAAAAACATTCTGGTTCATGATAATTAAATGCTTGTGTGCTATAATGCTTGGTGTTTTCTCCAACCATTTCTGTTGAATGGAAATCACCATCAGGGACATGTCCAAGGAAGAATAGTGATGGTGATGGGGGGAGGTGGGGGAAGGGGGTGTTTGGGGTGTCACTTTGTGTCGAGTCTGAAAAGAAAAGGGGCCCCTGTCAAGGGAGCCAAAACCCTGCCGAGGAACTTGTCTGAGACCATGATGTCCCGACAGCTCCGCTGTGACAAGATACATAGTTTCCATTCAGCGACACGCAGCTTATTGGTTACTATAGTTTCTCTAATGCCCAACTGAAGGCACTGCCTAATCTTCACAGAATGGGTTAAAAGGGCCCGATGTTTCAAGCCATGAAACCACACGTCGAGAGTCAAGGGAGCGTCAGAAAAACACGCCTCTTGCCCGCTTTGATGTCCTGGAGGGCGAGGACAGGCTGGAGAATAACGCTGGCCTCTTACACAAATGAGCAGGATTGGCAGCAGGGACAATAGATGTAGCCCAAGCAGGGAGTCAATATGACAAAGGTGTTTGAGGAGAAATGAAGGGCCGTGCAACACGCACATCATGGAGAGCAGAGATATATTAAACAAGATTACATCAGGCTGAGTGTGTATTTTTATCAAATATCACACATGCTGCCACACACAACCTCATAAACATTCGAGCAAAAGCTTGAAAAAGAAAACAAAATATGAAAACTATATCCGAACCAAAAGAAATCTTTTTATTTATGTTATTCATTCAAATTATGTTTCCCAAATTAAATGAATATTCATTGTTTTGAAAAAATTCAAGGTACACTAAAAGATTCCTTATAGACCCCAGATTAACTTTTCACTTTAAGAGCATATTTTGGCACCATTGAGCAATGCATTATATTAAACTGAACCATGTAATGTAATTTTTTTTTAAACAATTGCATGCATTCAGCTTGCTCAATTCCAGGTGT
>NC_139582.1:9187616-9190116 GCF_946808225.1 Silurus aristotelis
TTCCATATTTCTCGTACAATTAAATAGACTGATACATTAAATGCTTGTTCTAAACTTCTAAAGCAACTTAATTAAGTTTTAAGACATGTTTCAGCTTAAACGTTACACTCTTTGAGCAACACTGACCTTTAAAACTTCTCAAACACTCCTTATATGAAGTATTTGTAATTTCTAATGAGTTTCTTTTACATTCATAATCATTTTATAATGACTTTATGATGCTTCAGTAACTCTTTTAATTGGTAAAGGCTTAGTTCTTGTTTCATATATTACGTGTAAAGTGTGTGAGTACTTGGTCTACCTGTCAAGTCTATAATGGAAACCATGCCCTCGTTTTGTGTACTTTCTCTGTTTTTCCTAGTCTATAATTGCCCATAAAAGCGGTTAAGAAACCCAGAAAGCAGGAAAAAGAGAGAAAGAGGGAGAGAGAAGGCTTCACTGGGTGACAGGTCTTCCCTGTCCATAAAATTCCCAGTGCGATAATTTGTCTTTATGTTGACGGCCTGGTAGCCCCACACAATGTTGCTACAATAGGAAGGAGGGATGGAACTGTTCTCATCATCCTCCATCTCTCTGGCCCTCTTGACACTTCTAACCCCCCCTCGTCTCGTTCCTCCACTAACACCCATACACCCCATCACCACCTCTTCTCATCCTAACACAGTATGCAGCCTCCTCTCTCACACCATAACCTAATAATAGAGCTTGTCACACGCCTTGTCCGGGCTACCTTTTTTCCCTCCCAGTGCTAAGAAAAATGCAAAGACTCTATTGTAGTCATTAATTTTCCCATCCTTTAGAGCTGCTCTCAGGCCTCCGCAGTTTGACCTCCCTCAGAACAGACAAGAGCAGGAATCTCTGTCTCTTTCACTCGCACAATGGCATTCCTACTTTCTCTTTTTTTAAATCACATGCTTTGTGTGTGCATGCATGCATGGTTGTTTATAAATGACATTCCAAAGAAAGGAAAAGGAAGTAAATGAATCACGTAGAACATACGCCGATATTAGTGATATATTCCCATTTATGTTAGTTCATTTATCATGTGAGTATGAGTAAGTATGTATTCCCTTGTGGATCCACATTTATGAACACGCTGTGTGAGTGGGCGGTCACTCTCATCAGTTAGATTTCTAAGAGGTTATACATCACAGACTCAAAGACAGGTGTGTGTGTGTGTGTGTGTGTGTGTGTGTGTGTGTGTGTGTGTGTGTGTGTGTGTGTGTGTGTGTCAGCAGTGTGAGCATGCTTAATTATTTGTCATGTAATTAGTTCACAACATGTCAAAGCTGTCTAGGAGACCAGCCAGGCCAGAGAGACATGAATTCTATGGTGACCTTTTATACAGACACACACACACACACACACACACACACACACACACACACACACACACACACACACACACACACACACACACACATGAAAAGCGTGTAAATTATAAATGCTTTTAGGGTGTTGAAAGATTAATTATTTTCCTTTGGTTGGAATTATTTACGCATTCTTTGACTCCATACTTTCCATAGATGTCCATGTACACAAAGCCCCTATCATCTATGCCCATGTACATTAGCCCCACCTAACATCTATGTTCATGTACATTAGCCCACCCATCACCTGTCTATGTTCATTAGCCGCACCTATCACCTTCATCCATGCCCACTAAGCCACACCTATTACTTATGTCCATGTAAATAAAACTCCACCTTCCATCCATTTTTATGTACACAAAACTTTACCTTCCATCTATGTTTTTTTTATGTATAGCCCCACTTCCCATCTATTCCCATTTACACAAAGCTCCACCTAACACCAATGCCCCATCTCCAATAGGTTTTTCTACACATAGCCCCACCTTCATCTATTCCTATGTATGCCTTCCACCCATTCCTACTTACATAAAGCTCCACCTCTCACCATTATTATTTACAAAAAGCTCTACCAATCACCAATATGCCTTTATCCTCAATTTTTTTACACAAACCCACACCTCTAATCTATGATATATATCATATTAGCATTCATCCCGTTGTTATCATCTAACATTTTATCAGCTAACATAAATGGCTAACTAAGTTACCTTCAAACTATCTAAACTATTTAAAGTATGCGATCAGTGTGTGAAGTGAAGCAGCCATCTTTACTCTTTCGCCAGTTAGGTTTACACTATAAGTTCATTCAAAGAGTATGCCTTTGGTGTTCAACACATTAGCCTTTATCAGACTCTTAAACAAGGTTTGCATTTTCATTCTTCTAGATTATTTGTAATGCAATAATAATAAAAAATGATTGTCTTGTGCACTTTAAACATACTCCATACTTTTAACAGTAAGGATGTATATAATGGGATGATTTGAAGTGGTTCTATTTATGATTTATGTTCATTCTATAACTTTTTGCTTTTATTTTTGCTTTTTGTTTTTGTTTTAAATCCTGTTCTGTAATCTCAGTCATCAGCTTCATGCACCATAGTTTCACCATTCTGGATCTGAGATGTAGT
>NC_139582.1:9195116-9272616 GCF_946808225.1 Silurus aristotelis
AAACATATAATCACAAATTTATTTAAAGCCATATATATAAAAAAATACAAAAAAGTAAAAATGTAGTCAATTTGTGGTGGATAGAGTAATTCTGCTTTGTGTCAGCCTGAATCACTCCATCCCATCATTCATTGTTGCCCTGTCATGCTGTATATCTTACATGTTTTCGTAGGTATCAGCTTGTAATGCCGCACAATAGCAGTGATGGTCATTGCAGCTACCAAACATGCCCAGCTGTCAGCAGTGTTTCCTAAATGAGACTTTTATAGTCCAAACTTCCTCCTGCCTTTCCCTCTTTATCTATAGTCTCATGTCATCCGCTCCACCCTTGGCCAAAGGGGGTGTGCACGTGCCCTCCTCCCTAGAGTCCTGCACCTGGGCAGGGGGAGAGAGGAGTGTGTGTGATTAATGGGATGGGGACAGAGCCGGAGCAGGAGCAGGACCCGGGCTGATGAATGAGGGCCAGGGTGTGGGTTGATAAGACATGGCCTATGAATCTGTTCCACTTCAACACTCGCTTTGATCAGTGACAAGTAAGGCCAGAGACAGGCCGGCTTGCGCATCTGTCCAAATAAACAACACACACACACAAACACACACACACACACACACACACACACACACGTGCACTCACACACACACACACACACACACACACACACACACACACACACACACACGTGCACTCACAAACACTTGCCTCAGTGACAAGGCTGGGCAGGGTATCTGAGAGAGAACCAAGAGAGAAGGAGAGAAAGGGAAATGTGTTTTAGACCCCAGATTGAGCAGGTATGATATGATCCATGAAAGTCTGTATGACAGCAGGCCAGAGGCCTTAGCCCAGCCTGTGAGAACCCATTACACACCACTATAGCCCTGTGCAGCTGTCACACACACCTCCGTTTTTGTGCCGTGCCACTTCACTTGCGTCACAAAATATCTGAAGGTTCTTTTTTCTCTTCTTCCTGACATTCTACACCGTGCACATGTGCAGGACAGTATTCTCAGGACAAAGGCCAGACACAGTTTGTCCCTGCTGCAGACACAGAGTCCCCCAAACAACATTCTATCACAGGAATGCATCTCAATTTCAAAACATTAACAGTAATGTGCTATAAACAATGAGATTTAACAGTAAAGTGAAGCGACTTTAAACGGTGCATCAGAATTACTTGTTTAAAAAAATCGGAACAGGTTTAAAAACTTTTTTTTAAAGCTATAGAAACATTTAGATAAGGAAAGTAACCATTAAATCTATGTTAGAATAATGTAACATACTTAATTAAATAAATGTTTACATAGAAATAATTCCTTACATACATATACACATATAACATATATAGCAATTTATTTTGTTTTTTATTAAAACTTAAGCTCAAAACTGACATCATAGCATAAGTTTCTTGTACTAAAAGGCAAAATGTGTTTTCAAATATTACATCATAATTTATGTTGGAAAAATTCCAACTACAATAAGGCTAATGGTAAAGGTCCAGGTTCAAATGTTACATTGAGATTTAGGTAATCAAAGTACTTTGAAAATTCGAGGTTTATTTTTGCCAAACTTCACCTAGGGTATGCAACTCTCAGCTAGTTTAATAGAGCATAGCTTCATTCATTAATTTTCTCCCGCTTATCCGTAATTCGGGTCGCGGTGGCAGCAGTCTAAGCAGGCCCCCGTCTTCGACTGCTGCCCAATCCTCACAGCACCATCCCTTACGGCTCCTGCAGGTGGTGAGCCCACGGGAAGAGAGCATAGCTTGTCCATAGTTAATTCTGAATTTGGAACACTAATGTATGCATTTTCTTGTATTAAATCTTCACTGATTGTGTAAGTCAACAATTACTACTGAATACAGCGACATGTGAATGTTGTGCCTATCCTGAACTTAATGTGACATTCAAAACTCATTTTCCTCAGCATTTCATTTCATGCCTATTATTAGGACTTCGTAAAGACGTTCGTAACGAGAAGAACGTAGTGCAAAAGATTACCTTAATCTTCTGAATACACACAAAATCCTCTCTTGTCTTAATTTCTGTGAAGCATGCAGTGTTGATCTGTAAGTCTCTGAGCAGACAGATGGGAAGGATGTGGAGTGAAATTCTCACTGTTAAACAGAACACTTTCATGTTCTTCTCCCTCTTTACAGCAGTCTGTTCTGTTTAAATCTTAAATCCTCATATCCTCTAAAGAAATTACTAGAGATACCAGAGAGTGAGGGAGAGAGAGAGAGAGAGAAAGGGAAAGTAAAAAAAAAAAAAAACTCCCAGGGGAGATTGGAAAGGGAATAATAACCTATTTAATTTATAGTCTTAAAATTATTTTATGCTCAGCAGATACACTGTGGGCCCTTATTGGCATTTAAATGATTACCAAATTATACTAATCCGTTTTCAGAAGAAATTTTCCAGCTCCTCATTTGCGCAGCTAATTGAGCACAGCTTTAAAGTTGACTCAGACAGAAGGAACGCTTCTGCCTTCCCTTTCAAATCCGCACTTGCTTTTCTGCTCCATTTCATTTTAAGCTTCTGTACTGCTGGGGGTGTCGAATTTGTCTCTTTTAAAATCTACTGACGGTGAAACATTTAATTTTCACTCTGATTAGACTGGCACAGTGTGTTCCCAATTTGTTTTTTTTTTTGTTTTTATCAGATGCATATTAATTAATATTCATGGATATTTAAACCCTACTTACAGCACAGCGCTGCTGATTGGTCTGATTGGTCAGGTGTTCATTCAGTTTGTAGAATGACACTGCCTGGAGAGCAGTTCTTGAATGTAAGGTTTTAATCAATGCACTTGTTTGAATATAATAGATAGATAGATAGATAGATAGATAGATAGATAGATAGATAGATAGATAGATAGATAGATAGATAGATAGATAGATAGATAGATAGATAGATAGATAGATAGATAGATAGATAGATAGATAGATAGATAGATAGATAGATAGATACAACTTTATTGTCATTGCATAGTACAGGTACATAGCAACGAAATGCAGTTTGGCATCTACCAGAAGTGCAAAATGTAGCAGTCGTGCGAAAGTGCAAATAAATATATATATGGAATATCACTATCAAGTAATTTTATTTGTTGTATAGTGATTGCTCCATATAATTGGATTCAATTAAATATTTTGTTGTAAACTTGTGAAAGTTTCTTGTGAGAACACAATTTTGGAAAGAGTTTCCAAAGTAAGAGCAGTTTAACTAATAAGGTTCATGTTATTAGAAACTTCTTCAGCCGAGATGAGTTTGCACTTTCTGGGTTCTGCACATTTTCATCCTTCAGAAGTAAAAGAAATTAATGCAGTTGAGGAAACATTTGTATATAACTAAATAAAAGTATATATTGATTCATTTCTAGATAAGAATTTAACTGGTGGCAAACTGCAATTCACTGTATGTTGTTACTGGAAACTATTCAACCTCAGGTGTGTAAATTGTAACTCCTATTTTCTTGTTCAGTCTAAACCTTTAGCTTAGCTGCAGAATTATCCGGATAGTCTGACGTGTGAGGTTAAAAATCATCTACTTTGGGAATCAAATTCTCCGCTCCAGTCTCAGTGAGAGCGAGAGATATAGAGACGTTGACCTTTCGATGAAAATGTCAGCGCTCCTGTACCTGTTTGGTGAGTGTCCAGTGGATAAAGCCTTATACATCGTAAATCATCAACATGACACCACTAAGCACGATGGATCGTTTCTCATCCCACATTTTCCTTTCATTTAAAATTCATCTGAATGATTTTAGATGAGGTCATATTGCCTTGAAGTCGACCCGCTTTCTTTAGCACAGAAAAAGGGGGCGCATTCTTGGTAAGTATCGCTGTACAATATGGACGTTTAAAGTTTGTTTACTGGGAAGAAAAAACTTGCTGTCATGTGGCGATCGCCTGATGCTTTCGACAGTGTTCAGGTCCATACAGAGAGTTTTAGATGATAAGATTGAGTGGGTCGAGCCACTTGGAGGAAAACTCTGTGTGTCTGTTCTTTGGAATTAATCTAAAAGAAAAAAGCTTTCTTTATCTGTTTGCATATCTTTAGTATGTCTACAGCTGCCTTTTTAACTTCACTAGTTTTAGATGCTTTGCAGGGTTATCTAAGAGTTGTACTTCTTACATACATCATACATCAGAAATACCTTCAAAATGGTTGCCCAGGGATTGGGTTTAAAAAAAAGGTAGAATACTGTACAAGATGACATAAATGTAATATTATTTAGGTTTAGCTTTGTTAATCAGTGTTAGTAGATGCAGTTATTAATATTATTAGTATTACTACTGGTAGTAGTATTAGTAGCCAATTTTTCTATTAGTAATTTATCATTTGTACCAATTTACTAATGTTAATATTATACTTTTTTGTGCCACCATTTATCATTTTATAATACTTCGATTCTCATAAATGATTCCTTCAAAATCATGCCCACTATACATGTATGAAGGATTGACAATAAAAATAGGAGGAGCTTAAGGAATTGACATGCAACATGACTGACAGATGATTATAGACATTTTCTGTCCTAATTGGATGCTCCACATCATTAAAAATTTGTCCTGATGACAGAACTCAGGGTTCCATAGAGAACAGAGTTTGATTGGATATCTTATGGAAGCTGCTAAAATGTGAGAAGAAATTATTAGAACATTTGTTCTTTCACCATCATATTAAAGGAAAATCCTATTTTAATTCAAGATTAATTCAAAATCATCTCAGTATTTTGGAATATTTTTAACATATTTATAACCAAAAACATAATAATATGGTCTAATCTGTTCATCCATCTCTCCATCAATTCTTCATTTTTTTCTGGCCAACTTTTAGTGATGGCATTTAAAAAGATCACTGAATGAGTGTAAAGAATTCATTTAAATAGTGTGAAAGAGAAAGCAAAAGGAAAGTATAAAAAAGGAAGAAGGAGAAGAAGAGGGTGAAATGGCTGGTTAATGCATACACATGACTAATATCTTTCTCTGCAGGTGCCTCATTCAGGCATAAACTGTAAATAGTGTGCACAGCGGCATGCTAAATGAATCCCAACTGCTTTAAATGCACCCAAAAAGAGAGCAACCTACAAGGTATTATTTCCATGTTCAAGCTAATTGACCTATCTGAGAGAGAGAGAGAGAGAGAGAGAGAGAGAGAGAGAGAGAGAGAGAGAGAGAGAGAGAGAGAGAGAGAGAGAGATATTAGATCTGTACAACCAAAAAGGATTGCAGATTTCATAGATTGACAGATTAATAGATTGATAGATTTAGAGATCTATTAAGGCCTATAAATCCTATAAAAGTTAATGTCCTCGGTTTGGAGTCATATGGATCAGTGCATTTTACCCCACAGTGATGTTGAATTCTTGAATCTGATTGGTTTAGATAATATAAATTATATGCAAAAGATGGATGTCGGGTGTACACACATATGTGTGTGTGTGTGTGTGTGTGTGTGTGTGTGTGTGTGTGTGTGTGTGTGTGTGTGTGTGTGTGTGTGTGTGTGTGTGTGTGTGTACACCTGACTTATCCATCTTTATGCGGTTTTACTCCACGTTTGAAAAGATCACCGTTTGAATAGATGAAGGAAGAAAGTACCATTTGTACAATATTATACCAAAATATGTTCACCAAATACTAATGTATATTAAAATAACAGATTTCATTTTTTACTCGTTTAGCATAATAGCTAAGTTGCATTAGCTTCATTAGATCATACTGTGTAAAAATTATACCTTCCATGATTCAGGGTTCAACGCTAGTCTTGGAGTTTCCAGGTATTTCTTGAATGTGAGCGATGAAAAAGACTATAGAGTGCCATGCTTTGTTTACAGCTACCTACAGCTAACCATTGGCAGGCTTTCAGAGCCAGCAAAGCCTTCTCTGCTCTACAACCTAAATTCTAATATTTGTTCTATGAAATTGTATTCATTTATTCCCAACAGTTTATTCTCTTATTTTGTAGCGTTTCTCTTGGCTGCACTGCTTCCAGTACATGTATGTGGATGTTAGATTTTTTGTACAATCAGATTTCAGCCCTTATGTGTTGCCATGTCAATCTAATCTGCCCAGGGCCTGCAAAGTCTCTTCTGCTGGCATTTTTACCATAGAGAATATTATCAATCAGTCTGTTTCTTCAACCAATCAGATTTCATATTCGCCTCACAGGGCAGCTAGCTGGCCCAGAATAGCGTCAGAATTTTTCCGTCCTTTGATTGGTTGGTCAGTGGGAAACTGTTACAGCCAAGTTTGACTGGCAAAACATGTGTGTAGCTCTGCAAACATTAATGCATCTGATTGAGCCTTTTTTTACACCTACGGAGGAAGCGAAATTGATTTGGTCTCGGACATACTTTAAAATCCATTTTCAAGAAAAGCTGGACATTGTGAGGAGGTCGGCCAACCTTGAAGCTAGCTTTAGTAAAATACTATTATGTAAAATGCCTCTCTTTCTGTAATGCCACGCGTTGTTATATTTTTGTATTGTATTGATGGTTTCTATAATTGCAACATGATAGTGGTGGTATTAAGAGGTGGATTAAGTTGAGGTGGATAAGTCCCCACTAAAGGCCCAGGTACCAAATGCACGTCCCGCCACAGCAGCTAACATCAGACTTATTTTATTCCTGTGTCCTGCCTTAGTGAGTTAAAATTTAGACTAACAAAATATTAGCTGTAACATACAGCATAAGGAAAGTAAATAGTCATGTATGGAAGTTATAGCTGTACACACATACAATTTCAAAATATTTCAATCGGGGTGATGATTATTGCTGTTTCCTTAATTCGTTTATCTAAATATATACTTGAATTAATTATCATAGGTCAAGCTGTACATCTAATTAAACCTTATGCCTAATTTACTCAAATGGCAAAATCTACATCATAACACCCCTACCCCCCCAGACACACACACACACACACACACACACACACACACACACACACACACACACACACACACACACACACACTCTCTCAAACTCTGACACATAACACACCCAGACACACACACTACACCCTGCAAACCAAAGGGTCAGAGGTCATCAGATGTTGTAATTGGCCTGCATTCTGCATTCTTGTCTTGACACAATGTAGATGACATGCTGTCATAACAAATGTCACAGTGGTCTCATGGAACATGAGAGAAGGGTTAATGTGTTAATGTGAGTTAAAATGCAAAAAAAAAAAAATGTGTCATGGAAAAAAGCCTTTAAATAATAAAAATAAAAATCGCACAAATGATCACCTTTTACATGTGTAATAAAATAAATTACTGTGTATACGTGAGTGTGTATGTGTGTGGGGTTTTGTGTGTGTGTGTGTGTGTGTGTGTGTGTGTGTGTGTGTGTGTGTGTGTGTGTGTGTGTGTGTGGATTTATGTTTGCACATGCTCGCTTTGACCTAAAGTCCCTGTTTTTGTGCGTAAATCATAAAAGCCAATCAGACACTGACCTACCCCTGGGGGTCATCCTCAGGGCCGTCACCTTCACATATGGCAGCATCAAAAATGCTGAGACGTGAAAAGCATCCATTAAAAACCCAAGCACAGATTGAAGACATGATACAGGCTAATGAAGATTAAGGTCGAAGGTCGAGCATAGTACTTTTTTGCAGTGATGAACATATAGAGTATATAGATTAAAGTAAAATTCGTACTTTAGTATATATATATATATATATATATATATATATATATATATATATATATATATATATATATATATATATATATATATATATATATATATATATATTAATAAGACATTAATTGTCCAAAATGAATACTATAAAATGTTAAGCATGGTGCTCTTTCATTTGATAAATGTATATGTAAATTCAATTCAAGTGTATTTTTATAGTGCTTTTGACAATGGACATAAATTATGTGTATTTATCGCTAATGAACAAACCTGGGACGACTCTGGCAAAGAAAAACTCCCTTAGATAGTATGAAGAACAAACTTTGAGAAGAACCAGACAAACCATTACAAACAAGTAAGAAATATCATAAACACCGGAGTGTGTGATTATGAGTTCTGTCCTTTTTACAGTCTTACACAGGAAGTTGGAGTTGTTGAACCAGGTGCATCTAAACAACTCCTAAATTAGCTCAACATCTGAAATCATTAGAAGATTCAACACCAACTCCTGCATTCCAGAGAATGGAAACTTTTAATGGAGAAACAGCATAAGTAGAATGTTTTTGAGTAATGATTAAGAGGTTTGTTTATCTTCAGTCCAATATCTGAAATCTTTATAAAGTAGGATCAAAAAGGCACTGGTAAATGGCTTTGGGATCCTCGCAGGATCGGCATCTTCATCAGGGTCGAAATCTTCATGAGCATAAAGAGATAAAATAAAAATAGATTGAAAACACGATAAAGACTATAGAAGAGGAACATTTATCTCTCATTAAAAAAACTAGAAATTCAGACCTCTTCACAATCAGTTCATTTATAGCCTTTAATCGGAGCCAAAACGTGACCAGTATTTCCACAGCTACTGTAAATTGAACAATTGTTCTATTTTAAGTTCGATCGAAGTGAACTGCAGCATGTCTTCCTCGTATTTATCTGTCCACTGGGACGCTCCTGGGCTAGTAAAGTCAACTCCACCCTGATCGGGCGTCTGGAGGAATAGGACCTGCATCATGCCCTGTGTCGAGCTCAGGGCACACACATACACATACACATACACATACACATACACACATATACACACACATATTTTCAATTGCAGACAATGGAACTGGAACATGTTCAGGACTATTCACAGCAGGATTAGCTCTAAAATATATGTGTGCATATGCATGTGTGTGTGTGTGTGTGTGTGTGTGTGTGTGTGTGTGTGTGTGTGTGTGTGTGTGTGTGTGTGTGTGTGTGTGTACTTATGTTCTCAGCAGGACTATTCCTCCACAGTAGGCAGGAAACCCCACCAGTCAACTCCACTACCCGCCAGCAGTGACAGGATACACTGCCTGCCAAGCGAGCACAGTGTGTGAACGGTCATTATACTCTCTCTCTCTCTCTCTCTCTCTCTCTCTCTCTCTCTCTCTCTCTCTCTCTCTCTCTCTCTCTTTCTCTCTCTCTCTCTCTCTCTCTCTCTCTCTCTCTCTCTCTCTCTCTCTGTCTCACTCTCTCCTCCATAAGAGCTCAATGATCTTTGTTTCTTAATGAAACATGGACCTAAACAATAATACTACTTTGAAAAAGTTTAACAACCATAGACATTTAATTTAAAACACCAACATGTTTATTACAGTGGTGTTTTCTGATAATATTGCTGTATTAATTATTTTTATCTTTGAAAGTAACATTGAACTTGTTAATGTTCTATCTTTTGACAATGTAATATGAATATTGCATTTTAATAATTTGTCAAAATGTTGCCTCAATACTGTGTCCATTCCATTCATACATACAAAATGTTGATCTGTGAAATGTGTGTGATTTTCTGTAAGGAAATTCCTGTATGGAGTTGTTTCTTTCTAGTCAGGTCCTAATCCACGTCGGAGAAGGCGAGCATTCACACTCGCAGGAGATGAAAAAATTGGAAGTTGGTGTGCAGCAGGATGTGAAACGTTTTGAAAAGGGTCTGCTGTGTCTGCTTTTGTGTTAGTGTAGCATGTTTTCTGCTATTGACAGAGCCCTCTGTGGCGTTTGCAAGGGGATTTGATAAGAGCTCCCAGACAGATTTACACACTCACTCACTCTCTTTCTTTCTATCCCTCTTTTTCTCGCACTTTCTCTCGCTCTTACACACATACACACACATATATACGCGCACACACACACACACACACACACATACACACACACACACACACACACACACACACACACACACACACACACACACACACACACACACAGACGGAGACAAACTCTGATATTGTCCACTGTGGCACAGAGATAGAGAGAAAAGAGCTCTTGAAATTCACCATGTCTGGAGATGTCGACGTGAGTTCAACACGATTAGATAGCAGAGTGTTTCTTCTGTGAGTTTTTATTTTTTGTTGTTGTTTTTTTCAGCTCTGTTTGCTGTCTGGGTCTCGGTGACGAGCCAGATTTTACGCTGTAAACACTTCAAGGATGTGTCTAAGACAGTCAGAGTCAACTGAGTGACTGTATTATGTTAAAGCATGTTTAAATGGTGTATTTAAATGAGTTATTGTACATTGAGAGCAAGAAAGGAAGAAAATTAAAAGAAAGAAAGAAAGAAAGAAAGAAAGAAAGAAAGAAAGAAAGAAAGAAAGAAAGAAAGAAAGAAAGAAAGAAAGAAAGAAAGAAAGAAAGAAAGAAAGAAAGAAAGAAAGAAAGAAGTTAGTTTTGTCTGTAATTATGCTTTCTTGCATTTATTTCTTTCAGCAGACTTTGATTGACATCAAGCTACTATTTATGCTACTCAGACATGTGGTTAACGTGTCACTCTTTTTGTGTGTGCGTTTGTGTGTGTGTGTAGAGCAGCTGTTGCTGGTGCTTGACAGATTGTGTGTGTCTTTCAGACAGAGGGTCTTGTACTTGTTGTGTTAACACTAACCCCACACAATAATCTGGCCCTTGTAAAGCAGGTAGTGCCTACACAAAAACGGCAGTGTCCAACATGCTAATGAAGATGGGGAGGGGCTAGGAATAGATTTAGAGAGAGAGAGAGAGAGAGAGAGAGAGAGAGAGAGAGAGAGAGAGAGAGAGAGAGAGAGGACAAAAAGGAGGGGTTGAAAGGCGTACAGCTTCTCGCATCACTGCGTTCTGGAGAGTTGTCTTAAACTGTCACAATACAAATTATCCGCGGCTCAAAACAGAGAACCGGCGACAAATCCTGATCGAAACGGATTAGATTTTTGGTCTCGGCCTACAATAGTTTCTTCGATCCCTCCTCCTTTATTTCTTACTTCTTCCTACTTATGTTCTTTTCTTTTTGCTAAAACAGATCCTTCGGATGAGTAGAGAAAAGTGCCAGTGTTGGCCTTTTTTTGCTAATGAAGCAAGCGAGGATGCGAGTCAATAGAGCAATTCATTAACAAATCAAAGTCCCATGGGGTGTATGTGTGTGTTTGAGGGAAACCTCCTCCTTAATGGTGCTCCATATGCCTGGGGTCAGAGTGCCATCCCGCCCAATGCATACACACATACACACCATTCAGTGAGCAAACACACAACCGTTGGGGTCGCCCGTTATCTGTCGACTTACACACACACAACAGAATTTCCATATGGTCCATGAAAATAGATACGCTGCACTCTTCTTTTACTTCCCACGGCCTGGCATTTCACACACACTCTCTCACACACAAACACAAACATGTATGCGCTCACACGTACAGCATCATTGTGTTGCTTAGTCATTGTAAACAATTGGGTGGGGCTTTCAGTCGAACGATATTGTGTGAATTAAAATATTTTGCATTTTTATCTGATCACATGATAATTTGTTATGAATTCAGAGTTGATTTTGCTTTGATGTTATTGCAAATTATAGAATAATCACTCAAGAAGTGGATAACTTCACTAATAAACTTAACCTTAACCAACACAATTCTTTTTATGTGACTCTTAAAACATCTAGTCTTATAAGTAATGTCTGAAAATGTACATAAATCTGGGTAATGTTATCATACAAATGATTTATACAGTCATACAATTGAATCACACTAACCCACCCTCTTATGTTATTTTTTTTTTACAATTTCTACAAATAAAAATAAACAAACATGGTCAAATTAAATTTGATTACATACAAATAAAGAGGTGTGAAAATAAACCTGGTCCATAACCTTAATTTCTTTTTTTTCTAAATAATTCAGATTTTTTTTATTTGGTCTCATGAGAAATTCCTACACACATTAGAACAAACCAGAGTTGGGAAGTAATGTACAAACACATTGTACATGAGTAAATTTTTCAGGTATCAGTACTTTACTTCAATTCTCTATTTTTCGGGTGCCTTTTTACTTTCACTCTTTAAATTCTACACAAATACCTGTACTTTCTACTTCTTACATTTTAAAACCAGGCTCATTACTTCAGTTTTAATGGACTTGGTGGCATGATCAATATTTTTTCTTCTCATTGCGTGCCATTTTTAGCCCATCAACCTATTTTCTGTCATTGCACGGCTTCTACCACAATCTACCACAACAAACAAGGCAACAAGTAGTATGTGGCTAACGTGGAGGAGACAGAGGGAGTCAGTGATGTAAACATGATCGAGGACAGATACATTCCTGATCATCTAATCATCATCATCTTTTCCCTGCTTGTGTTCTATATGGTGGATTTTCAGCCTGGATACACTTATTAGATAACATTTGAAATTAATTTGTATTAATATATTAATATGATGTGAGGTCCAGTTACCAGTGTGACACTAAAACAGGTAGTAGGAAAGGCTAATTTTTACTTAAGTACATTTTAGTGCCCAAAAGTCTTTACTTTAACATGAGGGGAGAAGTGTAGTCAGTATTTAAACTTTTATTAGAGTTAAAAAAAAAAAATAGTATCTGTACTTCTGCTTGAGTGAATGATGTGTTACGTTTTGCCATCACTGGAAAAAACAAACAAGGATAATGTGTTTGGATGTAAGTTGTTTCCCAAAAAAAGAATTCTACACATTAGAACAAGTGGCCAGAATTTTTTTTATTTTATTTCATACAAACAAAAGGTTACAATAAAAATTTCCAACATAAACCACATTCCTAATCATAAGCTTAACCTTTGTACATTTTCATGCGACTGTGCAAAATGTATCAATTTTTATTTTTTTTTGTTGAGAAAAACAATGATAATGTATTTAATTTTTAATTCTAAAAGAAAAAAATATAATAAGGAATAGTACAAGCAATAAACATGCTTAAAATTTAACCTCAACTATTGCAACTATTCATGTTAATTGGTTGCCAGTGTAAGATAATAGATATAAAAATTAATAAATATTAATACAAATATATGAACCCTTTTATTGAGGCATCTTCTACTTTAACCTTTAACATTCTCTCTCTGTCTCTTTCTTGCTCTCCTTCTCACTCCCCCTGCTTTTTTTTTTTTTTTTTTTTGCAGAGCAGCAGCATTGTTGTCAGTCTGCAGGAACGTGAGTGCCGTACTGATGCCTGTTTGTGAATTAAAGGCCCATTGATGCAGGATGACCTGCTTGAAGAGGATTTGGAGTGGAGGGCCCTTCACACTCCTTCTTTCAAATCCACCCAAATAAAGCTCTTTAGGGTCTGAAAGTGGCCCCTACTGCCCCCCCTCCTCCCCTCAGCTCAAAAGCCCAACACGATTGTCATGGATATTACACCACGCAGGCAACAGCAGACTGGGTAGACAAGTGTCGATCGAAGAAAAAAAAGCAAAACTCAAGCAGACTTTTTCCGCTGGCCAGGCCAGGGGATGTTGACAGGCCAGTGAAAAGGTTGTTTAACCCTTTGAAAGTGAATGGATGGGACCCTGAGACAAACACATTCTGATAGAGCGTGGCCCCTTTGGGAGCCCCAGAGTACACTAAACCCTCTAAGAGAGACAGGGGAGGACAGAGTAGACTGAAAACAAGAAGGGATGAGAGCAAATGAACAAAGAAAGAGAAAGTGCATGTGTGTGTGCCAGATTAGATCAATTCAAAGTCCTTGTGTTCAGTGCTTTCCATTCAGGCTCTGATTGGTGTAAATATCTGACATGCCATGTGCACAATTGTATGTTGGTAGAGCTGCAATTCAATTCAATTGGTAGAGGCATACATAGTCTCAGTACAATAGTAGGTCCAACAGTTCCAAAAGCTCATTTGTAAATCATACACATTTTCACATTTTTTTCATACTCAACATACATCATTTCAGTACACCTGAATATCACCACCTAGTATAACCATTATACACTCAATAGTCGCTTTAATCATTTTCTTCTCTCAATCTATGCAATTCTATTCATCATAGACACAATGTCTGCGATTACACTTTCCCAGATTGACTTTTATTCTTACAATTCTGTTTCATAAGTAGCCCAATAATCAATGATGAGATAATGAGATGCCCCTTAATGTGTAGCAGAGCTACAATAGTTATGTTACAGTAACCATATCAGCATTCCGCAAAATGTTTTATTCCTTTTATACCACAATTTGCCATGGAACACAATCTATATTTATGAATGAACAATATTACTTATTTTTTTATCATAAAATAACTGCATGTTGTAAAACTTCAATGAGTTTCTATGTTGCCATAATTACTTTTGAGCAACAAATGGTCTGAAATAATGGTAAATAGGTTTCACATTTAATTTTTAAGACAATTCCAACAACACGTACTAATATAGCCTCATATTATACAAATGTATTAAAATAGTGTGATCCAAATGACAAACTTTATGATGCTTTTTTGGGTTTTTGGAATACTAATCCAGGCCCTCTTTGTTCTCTGTCCGCATTTTACAGTTCAAACTGTCATTTAAAATGGTAATGATGGAAAATGCTAATGCTCCCGGTTTGTAATTAAACTTTGCTCTAAAACAGATATTGCTTCGGTTGAGTTAGAAAATGAGGCATGTGACAATTATGGGACTGTTAATTGCTAAGCTGCTCAGCATTGCTAATTGTTCCATAAGGATGAAGGGAATGAGTTCTTGGCAGAGCAGCGTGACGGGTGCTGTAGTCAGTGGGAAAATAATGGAAATAAGAAGAAAAATTAATAAGTCGGGAACATGTCAGGCTTTGGTCAGTACAGAGTCCAGCATTAAAGCTCATGTAACAGCTGATTAACGTTAGCAGATAAATCTCTGTATGGCCACAGTTTTACTTGATCTGATAAAGCCTTTAATTGGATAGAAAGTCCAAGTTGATGAGTATTGAGAAAAATGGAATAGAGATGGCAGAGAAGAGAGAAATCATTGAATGCTTCTATTTGTTAAACATTTCCCGATGATGAAGGATTTAGTATACATATAAACTACATTCAAGTAATTACTGATCATCATATCTGCCCATGATTGCATACTCCCTGAATGTATTTTCATTACAGGGCACCATAACTAGATTGCATTTTATACCTCCAAATTCACCCATTGCATAAGTTAACTCGAGAACTCAAAAAAAAAAACAAAAAAAAAAACATCGAAAATGGAGAAAACTTGGAAAACTCAACACAGCAGTTAACAGTTCAGGATCAAACTGATGATTGAGCAGCAGCATTGCCTTCAAATGCTGATAATCTAAATAAATAAATAAATCATTTACTTGACTTACTGTAAACTATATAAGATAAACCCATATGTGCTGGTTAAACCTAAGATTAAAGCTTTTGTTTTTGATGTTGGTATAACCATCATTCTTCTGAGTAGCATTTCTACTAAAATAGCAACTAGCAACTTAGCTGTGAGGATTTGGCATTTAGCCACAAGAGCATTAATAAGTTTACTTTATATCCTGGTCAGTTCCAGTTCATCCCAAAGGTGTTCAATAGGGTTGTGATCAGAGCTCTTTGCAGGCCATTCAGTTTTTTCAACATTGATCTTTGAACACCATGTCTTTATGAACCTCACTTTGGATAAAGATCGTCGTGCTGGATCAGATTTTGGACCTTTATTTCCAAAACAGGGATTCAATTGGTTTCAATTGATTTCATACAAATCAAATGTTACAAAATGGTACCACCGCTAATAGTGCTTTAACCACTCTTAATCTTTCTTAGTAGTTAATGTTTTTTTTATATTATAATTATTATTCCTTCCCTTTCCATTGTAGAAATATGCAGGGTGAGACTTTGTCTGGGAACTTTTAATGAATTTGGGGATCGAGGCACTTTGCCTGCGATTCCACTATAATCAATGGTTAGACAACAGAAGAGCAGAAATCTACATTTTCCAAAGAGACATATTGTTGCTAGATTGCTAGAAAAGTGTCACAAATTCTGCTTTTAAAAATTGACACTTGAATACTTCAAGGCAGGAGTTAAAATCCTGTGCTATAGCATATTTATTTTTAGATTAAACCAAAAAAAGAATTTTCTTAAATTTGTATGTAAAAAATGATTCAGTACATCGAGTATTTTTAAATCCAATTACGCTGATTGGAATAGACTGGAAGCCCATTTCGAATGGCCGGGTTTGAGCTGTTCTGGTATGGGCTAGAGGCAGGCCTGGAGTTCTAAAGTTTGAGAAGAGTTGAGCTCGACTGCAATATGCTGTTCTCAGCCTCCTCTGTCAGCACAAGCATGATGAGGAAGTGGGGACATGGCCGCCAATGCAAACTACTGTGCAGCTGTACGAAACAGTGACTTTCAGCATGGTGTGTGTGTGTGTGTGTGTGTGTGTGTGTGTGTGTGTGTGTGTGTGTGTGTGTGTGTGTGTGTGTGTGTGTGATGCATTGAGATGTCCTTGTCTTAGGGAGAAGTGCTACAGCCATAGACAGCCAATTACATCTTCAGCATGGAGGAGACGAAGATGAAAAAGGAAATGGAGAGACAGAATATAATTGTGTATATTTAGCCGTGGCACTACTGTCATCTGAAATGTGAAATGAAGTCTGAGTTGGTGGGTTCGCTCCAGTGTAATTATTGCCAAGTTGGATGCCATAAAATGAGCAATATGTCACCCTCTCCAATCTACTGTGCTCGAAAACCAGCGATCAAGTGTCTGTGTGTCTTTGTAGGGTCTCCAGATCATTAAAAATACATCAGTATTATGAATTTTTTCATCACCCTGTTCCAATTTATCGTAGTTCATATTGAGAAACAAGTGTTTTCGTCAGTAACGGGGGGAGATGGTCCCTGACTGCTTGGTCAGTGCAGGTGGCAGCTTCAGGAGGAAGCAGATCTAATTATGCTCCGGTAACAATGCTTTGTCCCTGCAGAGGCTGACAGAGCTGGTGACAAAAGCCGTTGCTGCATCCTAATCAGGAGACAAAATGCGGCGAGGCCTCCCTCATCCCGGCAGGGGCATCATTAACAGCACACCTCTCCGGGAAGACAAGAAAGAAGGAATACACATGTGCTTAAAGAGCACACACAATACACACAAAATATCCCACATGTGTGCTTTTATGAGCAAATAATACAATGAAAACATGTTCATTTGCTATGTCTCGCTCAGTCTGAGGCCTTTAAGTTATTCAAGAAATATTTCGGAGAGAACTCAACCTGTCATATAAAATGACCACAAGTTATAGGATATATCTGGGAGGACAAACAAAGAGAGAGAGAGAGAGAGAGAGAGAGAGAGAGAGAGAGAGAGAGAGAGAGAGAGAGAGAGAGAGATAGACTGACAGGGTTTGGTGGCCCACTGTGCCTTCTGTCCTCTTGGGCCTAACAAGCAACCTGACAGCCCACAGCTGGGTCCTGCTTAACGACAATGTGCCTATGTGTGTGTGTGACATTAGCGGACCATGTTACGTCTGTCTCATTAGAATTCATTGCCCACCTTGATTTCCCCCTTCTCTGACAGTCCGACCCCAGAGCATCCAATCAAAATCAGCCGTTCCTGACACGAGAGAGCGCGATTGGTGCACAGAGCCCGACAGGGCTAAAAGGTGTCGCATTAAGGCCGATGATGAGACAGAGGTCAAATGTAGCCGTGACCTCAGGAGCAGGCCTTGTTACCTGCTCCTGACAATGAAGCCAATCCCTGCCATCATCACCATAATAAGACATGTCATATATAGTCTGTTATATATACTATCCCACAAACCCTCTCTCTCTCTCTCTCTCTCTCTCTCTCTCTGTTGACTAGTTCTTTCTCTCACACTGTCTGAAAATGAAACAAAAAATTAAAGGAGAGCTTTATGATTCTAAATTGACAGACCGTGTGGGGATTTTTTTCATAGAGAAACGGTAGAGTCAAGTTAGCCTCAGTAGTTTCAATCACTGGTATTTAGTCTGTCTACTGTTATAGGGTGTTGGAATTTGTGAATTTTGTAAAGTCTACAGTTTGAAGCGTTTGATAAAGCAGATAAAGCAAGTGTTCATACAGTATGTAACAATTGTCTGATGAGCATTCCATGTTAGTACTCTGATGGTGCAGAATTTTGATTAGGACAGGAGGTATATTATTTTACTATTGTAGAAAGACAGAAAAAATAACAATAGGGGCCCCATAGCATATCCTGTCCAAGGTCTACTAAACAAAACAAAAGCATTTTCACAATCCACAGACAGCAGCTCATTTTTACTTTAAGCAGCATCATGTTTGTACCGTGGTTAGCGCTGCTTGCTAATTTGAGGGTTCCCAAATTCACAGCTCAGATTACTCTCCATGCAAATCTTCACAGCTTCTCCATATGTTCAAACTGTTTTATTCACTTTCCTCTGAATGAGAACCTTCCAAATGCATGGTGAAAAGTGGATTGTATAGTCTAAATTGTCGAAGGTGTTAATGTGTGTGGATGGTGTTGTGTGGACTGACATTCCATCCAGGGTGTATTACTATTGATTCTGGAAACAACCCTAACCCTGACCAGTAGTTATGAAGTAGTTACTGAAGAAGAATGATATTCTCAAGTATTCAAAGGAAACAGAACTTTTCTTTGAGATGTCTCTCCAAAAGTTGCCTATAGATGTGAATGGTGTAATCATCTGTCTAGATTTTTAATATGTATAAAAAGTTAACTGGAATATCAACATACTTTAATAAGTTGGGAGATCTACTACATTTTCAATCCTATGAACCTCTGTCACATGTATGTGTGAACTCGTGAAAATATAACCCAATTTAGTTGCTCAATCAATGTCTTTTACCCTCTTCCCCAGTCTCATTACAATGCAATTCCACAGGAACAGAGCTTCACATGCAAGGTTTTACAATAACCAGCACAGGGATTTCAGGATTTCATTTCAATTTATTCAGCTCTTTATTAAGGTGATAATCACTTCGATTTGTTTCGATGAGGAAAATATGGATGTGATCGCCACAGATATATTAAGTCCTCACTGCTACTAAATACATATAAAGTCATATGACATATCTGGCAGGAAAGAAAATGTTATTATGATGTTATAATGAGGCCCATCCGTGTATTGAATGTGGTGGTTTACTCTCAGGCATTTTATTCTATATGCTGTGGATTGTTTTTCTTCCACTGAGGGTAAATAAGGTCAGAACTCTGCAGGGGGTTTTAGGGAGGGGAACAAACTAATTTCCTTTTCCGTTTAATTTCCAGCATTACCGTAACAATCAGGTACATCTATGCACACACACACACACACACACACACACACACACACACACACACACACACACACACACACACACTCACACACACATACACGGCCTAAACTTAGTAAACTAAAAACAAAACACAGACACCTATTCTGATCACACTCACACACATATACACATATTTTGAAAGCACTAAAAAAAACCATTTCTTTATTTAAATTGGGTCAGAGCCACTGTTTTCATATCAAAGATCAGAAAGATAATGATTAAATGTTTGCTAAACAATGATAGCATAGGTTTTGTGTCTGTTTCAACTCAGATTCAAGCAGTAATGACAGTGTGGGCTTAACTCACACTGTAGAAAAAAAAAAAAACTGCTAGCAGAGCAACTTTGCAATAATTTTGAGCCAAAAACAAGACTAGCATGTTTCCGTCATCACAAAGGCAACACGCTAATAGAACACTACACACATCAAACATCATAAATCATATTAGCAGAAATGTATGCACACCCAGACCCGTGCTAGCTCACTCACATCTGAGGACACACAAGCACACCTCTATGCTCACATAGAGAAAGAGTCAAGGTCATTGCTGACTTGTCACTGCCAGTTTAGGTTTGCTGGTGTGAGGTGTTGTGTCAGTGTTAATGTTGCAATTGCTGACATATTCAGCGTAACTTTGCTCAAATTTGCGGGAAAAATAACAAACAACAGGCAACATCACTGAAATAAATTCTCTAGGAGAACGTTCAATGTTATTTCTGCTTAGCCTAAACATAACTACTTGTAATCCATTTAAAATGTGAAGCTATTCAAATAAATTTTATAGAAATGAAAGGGTAATTTGGTTAAAGGGTATTCCTAATCCAATCCCTAAACTATTTGTGTTACAAAAAAGTATTTCTTTTTACTTACTCAAACTTAAATGTGTTAAAAAGTTAGACAAAACAGCCAAGATTTAATGCATTGAATATGTTGTACACAAATCGTGAAATATCAAGGACAGACATATTAGAGGTATAGTCATAAAACAGTGGGTTTACTATTGAAACCTTAAGTCCTATAAATAAGGATATAAGGGGAAAACAATAGCTGGGCTAATTGAGATACTTGTGGGACACCATATAAAGTAGGTCTTTAAAGCTCTGTATGATTTTTATTACCTCTTAAAAAAATTTTTTTACATTGTGGTAGGACAGATTTAATTTATTTCAGGTCCGCCTGCCAACTTTCCAAGCCTAACTATTATAGTACCAGTGCCAAATGTTGCCCTGAAGTTCACTATTATCAAAACAAAAGGTGATTCACAACTAACAGCCATCAGCAGAACATTTACTACTTTAACCAGCATGAGTTTTCTTTTATGATGCTTATACTAGGTAATGGAACTACTGTAATTGAAGAATCCTGGCCAATAAATGTACTAAATAAATGTACAATTTATACAGATTATGGTACAGAAGTAAAAGATCAAGACATCATTAAACATTAATTTCAACATTTCTTGTACATTTCAAAAAGTAAGATATTGAATTTGATGTGAGACCAGTGTATATTCACATGTATAATAAGCATTACTGTGTGTATAATTAAGTGTCTTAAAGTTATGTGCAAAATTACGCAAAATATTATAATATTAAATATCTTTTATCACTGCCTTATGGTTTTTTTTTTGTTTTTGTTTTTTTTTTACATCCAATTATATCTTGGTTTTCTGCAATATTTCAAATTGGCTTGTGTAAAATATTTAATAACTTTGCAATCATGACACCATGTTGACACATTCTGCAAAACTGAATTAAGGTTTTTCATCAGTATGCAACAGATTATTCCCTGCATAGCGAATGCTGTATTTACAGTCGTCTATTGTTTTTACCTCTTGGCTTTAGGGTTAACTGCACTTCAGGAAAATAAACGTCAGTCAAACTGAAGGTTTCTTCCCTTGACAAGCAGGAATAGTTTATTCAAATTGAAACTGGAGGGGGGAGAATGAAGAGAGAGAGAGAGTGAGAGAGAGAGAGAGAGAGAGAGAGAGAGAGAGAGAGAGAGAGAGAGAGAGAGGGGAAAAGAAAGAGGTGAGAGCTTGAATGCACAATATACATTTATAAAAGAAAAGCTCCACCTGCCTTGCTTGGATTGTGCCCAGACAGTGCACTCACTCGGCCTGATGACCTTTAACAAGCCATTTCCTTTCTCCCTTCCTCTCTCAATATTTCTGACACCACATCTATCCATTTTTTAATCTTATTCTGTCTTTCTCTCAATTCAGTTCAATTCAATAAGCTTGACTGGCATGACCATAAACAGTTATGAAAAGAAAAGACCTGTTAATAACAAAAAATCTGATATAGTGAAGAATGTCTGTATAGAGGACATGCATCTCTCTCTCTCTCTCTCTCTCTCTCTCTCTCTCTCTCTCTCTCTCTCTCTCTCTCTCTCTCTCTCTTCCTCTCTCTCTGAATGCTTAGGCAAACTAGGTCACTCTGAACTGGGGGTTTGTGGATGTCTATATGCATTTCTGACACACACGGCTGTCTTATGTCTACTGTCCTTGTGGTAACAGCTTCTAATAATTCTCACAGGTATTTCTTCCATTGCACTCCCACTGTCCAATCTCAATATGGTCATTACATCATAAACTGGCAGAGTGAAACATTGGAATTATGGAAAAACCATACAAAATTTTAATAGAAACTAGTAAGCAGTTATATGTCAAAAATGCCAAAAACAGAGTTTCTGCTTATACATATACAGATACATGCTACATACTATTGTCATTCTTTTGTGAAATGTAGAAAAACCTGGTGAAAATTTAATATTTTGTAGTATTTTCAGAAAAGTATTTGTCAGTAAAGCAGAAAAAGAGCCTTATTGTAACGGAATATTCGCATAAAATATATTCATAGTTGTAAAACTGTGTTGATGCAGTCACTCAGCACACAGTGGTCTCACTTTTTGTGCTTCTCCTGATTGTTATACTACCGAGTCGTTCCCTAGGTGTTTCCCCCCCATCATGCACTCACAACACAACATTCGAGCCGGAAACAGTAGTGGTTTTGAGCAATCTCGGCAATCTAATGCTGTACATTGACTCAGATCTATAGTGCGCAGGTGGCTGAATTTCACACAGTGATGAAAACGATAATAAACAATTCAAAGGTCTGGCCTCTAAAATACCTGCTCTGTTACAGCCTTTTCTCTAGTGCTGTGATACATGAGCCGTGAGGTTGTGCGGTTTAATTTAGCATGTTATCGCTAATTCGGTTCATTCTGTAGATTCGCACAGTTCACCTAACATGCCGACGTGGCCAGATCTGATGCAATAACCTCCACGGCCAGGAGCCAAGGCTTTGTCTTGCATTACGGCAGCAAATTTCTGTAGATAAAATGGATTTTTATCAAAAACCGGTGGATACAAAATCAGCCCACTTATGAGCTTCTCTACTCTTGACTTCACACAAATGCAAGAATGCATGCAAGAGTGGCTTTTATCTGATCTAGAACAGGTATTGAGTTTTACATTAAAAAATAAGTTAGAGAGGAGGAAAAGAAAGAGGAAAATATCATGCCTTTCTACACAAACGTGAATGATAATCTTGCAGTTGTCATGTAGCCCTGTGAAGACCAAACTTACGTAAAGTGTTGAAATAGTTTTTTATATATTTGCCCTTTTGTCATTGTCTAGGCAAACTACTATAAGAGAAAGCTAATTTGATCATGCAGGGACACAATTATAAAAAACAAAAACAGCAGATCTAAGAAACGAGTGCCTCCTTATTTGAATAATGTGGAATATGCAACTAATTTAAAGGAATTTTTTCATGTGAATATATATATATATATACATCATACATCATAAACTTTCACTTAAGTAAGTGGCAAGCACCTGAATATATATATATATATATATATATATATATATATATATATATATATATATATATATATATATATATATATATATATATATATATATATAATAAGCCCTGCCTACAATTCAGTCCTGAGTGCATACTGTATATTTTCAAACCAAGGCTTAAAACTCTCTTAGTTTGCAAGGTTTTAAACAGACTCTGTTCACCACTGTGTTTATTTAAACTATCTCCTTATAGACCATGACTTTCATGCAAACGACCAAAGTAAGGATAAAAAGTAAATAAAAATATGCATAGATATATAGATAGAATTCCCATGTATGGTTGCAGGATTCCAGACACAATAATACGGATTACACAAAGGACACAGTTGGTTCAAAAACTGTGGACAAATTGTAGATTTTTCTCTGTGGTTGTGGGAGACACTATGCCCGTGTTTGTGTCTCGAACTATAACATCTACAGACTGTGGCATCTCAGAGCTACAGTACACAGAGTTTGGATAAACACACTGTTGTTGTGGCTTTAAAAACATTGTTCTTCACTGGCGCTCCTGGAGCCTTCTGAAGAAGCGGCTTTTTATATCATAGAATTACATGACCTAAAGCTTGCTAGACAATAGCCTGGGAGCTTAAAACAATGACAATGAATTGCCCAAATTATTCAGTGGTTTGGTAATGGATGTGTGAGTAAAATCTTTCATGCGCTCGAGTAAAGTGTTTTTGTTTTTTCTGATGTTGACCTTGTGCAAATTTGTACCAGCTATTTTGCACCTGAAGTCGTGTACGAGAGTGAAAACTAGCGTTACATAACTGCAAACCCACAATAATTCAAAACTAGGAATAACCAAGGACAAATTTAGAGTTCATAGGACATAGCTTTACTTGCAACATTTTTTTTTTGTTGGTTAAAATCAAACGTTCTTGTTAGAACTCCCACACATTTGGCACAAGGTGATGTGATGTCGATTCCAATAAAGAAACCAAACAGTTTCTAATAGGCCTTATGAGGAATTAGTGAAAAAATAGCAGGGAGAAAATGATAAATGGAGTCATTTCACTAGTTAGATTGGTAATTAGTGTTTGGCAAAGTAAGGGAAGCGTATGTTCGGAAACTGGCTTTGTCTTCTCTAATTTCTCATCATGATGTTGTTGAGCTTGATGGTGCCTTAGACTCATGATGAAAAAAGAGAGAGAGGGAGAGAGATTGAAAGAGAAAAAAAGGAGTACATATACATGCCTGAGTTCTCTTGTACCTTTCATATCAAATCTAAGGTCTTCACACACCTCTTGGCCCTAATTAAGAAATCTGAAACATGTTTAGGATGAAAAGATCAGACCACTGACCTTTTCAAGAGGAGCTTTTGGCTCGTCTGTCAGAAAGAGAGAGAGAAAGAAAGAGAGAGAGAGAGAGAGAGAGAGAGAGAGAGAGAGAGAGAGAGAGAGAAAGATTTGCATGTTCCAAAGCTATCTTGGATCTTGGCATCATCATCACACCACAACACAAGATCTCTTTGTAAGTGGTTGTATTAAAAAGACATCACAATATATTTTCCCTCCATTTATTCATTCCTGGCAAGTAAATAGTCATTCTTTACTCAATTTTATGATAGTTTAATATTTAACTATTTATGTTGTAAATTATAACCCCCATACACTATTTTTGGTATCCAAATAAGTTTACTTATTAAAATAAAGTAAAGTAACCTGATTCGGTTTGCAAAACATTTTCATTTATTTTTTTAGATGTTTATTCAGATTCAATCTTACAGGCTATTAAGTTGTCATTTAGGCAGTTTAATGCCTCTAATTGTTGTGAAATGTATAAATACAAACCTGATTCCAAAAAAGTTGGGACACCATACAAATTGTGAATAAAAAAGGAATGCAATGATTTATAATTCTCACGAACTTATATTTTTTCACAATAGAATATAGATAAAATATCAAATGTTGAAAGTGAGACATTTTGAAATGTCATGCCAAATATTGGCTCATTTTGGATTTCATGAGAGCTACACATTCCGAAAAAGTTGGGACAGGTAGCAATAAAAGGCCGGAAAAGTTAAATGTACATATAAGAAACAGCTGGAGGACGAATTTACAACTTATTAGGTTAATTGGCAATATGATTGGGTATAAAAAAAGAGCCTCTTAAAGTGGTAGTGTCTGCGGCAAAAAATAGTGGAGCAATATCAGAAAGGAGTTTCTCAGAGAAATATTGCCAAGAGTTTGAAGTTATCATCATCTACAGTGTATAATATCATCCAAAGATGCAGAGAATCTGGAACAATCTCTGTGCATAAGGGTCAAGGCCGGAAAACCATACTGGATGCCTGTGATCTTCTGGCCCTTAGACGGCACTGCATAACATACAGGAATGCTACTGTAATGGAAATCACTTCCAGAAAACATTGTTGGTGAACACAATCCACCGTGCCGTTCGCCGTCACCGGCGAACTCTATAGGTCAAAAAAGAAGCCATATCTAAACATGTTTCAGACGTGCAGGCGTTTTCTCTGGGCCAAGGCTCATTTAAAATGGACTCTGGCAAAGTGGAAAACTGTTCTGTGATCAGACGAATCAAAATGTTAAGTTGTTTTTGCAAAACTGGGACGCCATGTCATCCAGACTGAAGAGGACAAGGATAACCCAAGTTGTTATCAGCGCTCAATTCAGAAGCCTGCATCTCTGATGGTATGGGGTTGCATGAGTGCATGTGGCATGGGCAGCTTACACATCTGGAAATGCACCATGATTAATGTTTATATTTAAATACTCCGAATCACATTTATTGATGCTGTGATTCAGTATATTTTATTGTTTTTTATGGCACCTTAGAATATTATAGTAAACTTTATTGTTTATGGATTAAGAAAGTGGGTGGAACTGTTACTATGGTTAATTTTTCTGTGAGTGGATGAACATTTAGCACATTATACATTATTTGAACATGTATTTTTGGAGTCTCCAATGTTAATGTTGTATATTCTAATTCTACAAGATATTCTTGGTTTAGGACTTTGTGTCTTTCTATGTAACATAAGACAGTGGGGCATTTGACATTCATTAAATGTAACTATTAAAAATAAAATACTTTGTCTTTTGGCTAATTGTTGTGGTATAGGAAGCATGAAAGACATCAGGACATGTTGTAGTGTAAATAATCAAATTCATAATACTGTAATTAATAACTTCAGGTTTTACTTTAGTTTCATTTCACGAAACGATTGTCGATTCATTTCTTGTAACAGGATGGCTCATGTTCTACTTCTCATAAAACAAAGCGGCTGATAAATACAATTAAATGAATAAATAAAAGTCATTGCATTAATCATCATCATTTCTGGAAAAGCATGTGGATAAAAAATAAATAACCAGACAAACTAACAACCAACAATTTATTATTAAATAACTTTTTTTTCATGTAACTTGTATTTCCATGTAACTTCTCAGCAAATTTATTTAAAAATGTATCTCATCTGCAAATACAAAATGGAGGAAAGTTTATTTTGGAGAAACAGTATTAAAACTGACATCATGCTTATTAGGAATTGCTGTATGATAAAGAATGGCTGACAGTTATTTCTTTATTTTAGGATAGTGATCCTTAAAGGTGATGAAAACGAAAAAATAATTTATAAAATATGAAACAATGTCAGCTCCTGTTTTAATAATATCCCCAATAAGATAAGTAAGCATCATAAAGGATTACCAGTTAAACTTCAGTCTCACACACACACACACACACACACACACACACACACACACACACATACACAGATGCACACTGTAGGAAATAATCATCATAAAATATACACAAGTCCTGATATCTGTCGTTAGGAACCACTGAACTGCTGTTACTGAGAAAAGCGAGAAATATTGCCCTCTTTTAAACCTTGCTGTTTACTATTCATTAGGTCGTTATTAGAATATATGCATCGTACTTCCTGAGAGATTTATCTGCTTGTAAAATGCCGTGCCACACAAGAGAGACAGAGAGAGTGAGAGAGAGAGAGAGAGAGAGAGAGAGAGAGAGAGAGAGAGAGAGAGAGAGAGAGAGAGAGAGAGAGAGAGATGTTTTTTCAATACCGCTATGGGCAATTTTCTGCAAAACAAAAAAGCATTTCATTTTGACAAGGAAAACAAATTACAGCAGGCTTAGCATTCCTCCAGTCTTTTATTTGTCTAATAGAAACTGTTCTTAATCATCACATACACTCACAGTTCACAGTTGGTTTTGTTCATGCAAAAGGAAAAATCCAGCAAAGGGAAGCAGGAGTGGTACTACATATATCCTTCCTGGTTATCATTCAGGGCTTAATATTTTGTAGGTGGCTGCACTTCATACTTAAAATATCTGCTTTAGTTTTTTTCTGTGTGTTTTGCCAAAGCTGGATAGCTTTATGCACTTTAAACTGTATAGCTTACATTTCATATAACAATTTTTGACAAGCTTATTTGTGTCATTAAGCCATTAGATTAGCCAGATAAACTCTAAATCAATGTGCTTGTAGTAAATTTGCAAGAAAATGCAAAAAAAATGCAATGTTTAGGGACATCAAGTCAAATAGCAATTAGTAGATTTACTAATGTATACATAGAGACATAATGCTAGAACATACAGAAATGTTCATATTTAATATCCACAGAACTGACGTACTTCATTTCAGTTTGCAACCCTATATTTACACTATAAAACTTAAGACATACAACACTTCACTTTGTCCATGTAAAGGAAAGTAATCAACAACAAACAGAGGTGGAGTTTATGTTAGCGCTAGAGTTGATTCTTTTCCTATAAAAACACATCTTGGAGTGTTGGGGTCCACTTGTACCACAGCAGTTTTCAAGTAATTTAATGTTTTATTAATTAGACAGTGATTATTCATACTTTTTTATCAATTTATTGCTACATTGTTACAGCATGATATTGTAGAATATCTTTGAGACAGGTACTGTTATCATGTTAAAATAGCTGTTCACTCACTAGTCTTTAGGGTAAAAAAGATAAACACTAACAAACAAGCAAACAAATAAATAAATAAACACCCTTTAGCTTTATATCTGTCTATTATAAAGTGTTTATAAACCCCTTCTAAAACTCTGCCTACAGAGAAATTACTGTATAAAGAAATGTATATACTGTATAAAGATTCTTATGTACTTTCTGAATATCCCATTGCACATTTAGTCCCCAAATACTCTTCTATTTCCACTCTTCTGGGAAGATGTTCTGCTTGATTTTGGAGTGTGCTTGTCAAAATCTGTGTTCATTCGGCCACAAGCGTGTTGGTAAAGGCAGGTACTGATGTAGGGTGAGGAGACCTGCGGTGCAGTCAGCGTTCCAATTCATCCCAAAGGTGTTTGATAGGGTTGAGGTCAGAGCTGTCTAGAAAGCCACTCAAGATCTTTCACTCTCACCCATGTAAACCATATTTTCATGGAGCTGGTTTTGTGCACAGGGCACTGTCATGCAGGAACAAGTTTGGGTCAGAAAATGTTATTCTACTGTATCCAAAGACATCCTATACAATTGTCTGCCTCCTACTTTGTGGTAACAGCTTGGCGAAGACCTACTTATAGCTGGAAACATCAGGTGTCCCAATATTTTCATCCATATAGTGTATACTTTAGCAGCCAGAGTTGCTTTTATGGACAATAAATCAACACTTTTCTGCCCAATCATATTTGAGAAATAAATAGTGGTGATATAATATATTTAATGTAATACATATACAGAATTATTACTCAAATAGCCATATTTACGTTGCTGTAGATGCCTCAACAACATGAGCTGTGATAAATGGGCAAAATCTTTAGTAGATGAGCTCAAAGTCTTGTCCAAGGTCAGGTATCTGAAGGTGCTAAAGTTTAAAAGTTCACAACGGTGCAATAAGGTCATCTTCCTCATCAAACTCGGGAAACAAGCAGTAAAGACAGGCAGAGAGATTTAGTCTGCACCCGCCTCGTTAATCTAGATGACTGTTTCCCTGGCATGGCCGCCTCCTTGAAATGCTTGTCCCAGATTTATCCTCCATACTTCATAATCAAGTATTTGTTTATAGTTTAGACATAAAAAACAATCATGATAATAATGTGTGATAGATAGCGCTGCACACTGATATTTATTCACCCATAAAATAAAAAAACTCGAAGGAAAGTCATCAGGCGTCGTAGGCGGCCCTGAGATCCGGAAGGTCGTCAGCTAACACCGGGAAAAACATACGCTACTGATCTCGCATCAGTCGAGGTTATTAACGCTCCGCATCCTGACATCTCGCCGTCAGTACGAACACTTTGAATAGCTGATGAACCTGTCACGCCCGGAGTCTTGTTAAAATTTTAATAAACGCCTTGAGGGCCCATCGACTCGGATTGAGTTATGCTGATCGAGCGGCGCAATGGCGCAATCATGTTTGACGGTGCACAGTGCAAAGCTTTCAGCGTGAGTAAAGTATTATTTCCATCTGCGTTAACTACCGCCTTCATCCCACTTGTGCCAGCTTGGATTTATTAAACGGAGTGTATTATTGGATCCAGTTTAATAGCTAACCCTCAGCTCCATCTCATAAACACGACAGTGTTATACTGATGGTGGTGTCGCTCATTCACGTGTCCTCCAAAGCTTTAGAGAGCAGGGATGGGATGGATCATCTGACACTTCAGATACACCTCATACTGAAGCACAGAGAGTTTAAGTTTAAGCGGGTTAAGATTAAGTCAACTCTAAACAATAACTTTAGTCTTTTAATATACAGTGTTCTGGTGTAGAATCCAGTGTGTGTTGAAAAACTGTTGGTCAAGTGCTTCACAGTTACATACATAATTGTTGAAAACATGACTTCCAGGTCCTAATCTAGGCCTGCCTTCCCGATTTTCTTGGGAATACACCGTTTTTACTTATTATATGTGATATATATTTTTTCTTTTATACGTATTTATACACAAAAAAAAGAATAAATATAATATATTTAAATTTTACTTATTTCTCAGTTGTCTTTATGACAAAAATATATATAAACTACTACATTTATAATAATTATTATAATAAAATTAAAATCATTAACATTCAAAGATGTGAATGCCATGCTAAAGGTATGAATAAATCTTTATACCTTATTCTTTGTGACTGTTTTATAAAATGTATATACTGTATATGATTTTGTATATTGGAATGTGAAAAAATTCCTTTTTATGTAATTATTTTTACCCTGCTGACCATCATTTCTGCACCTGGGATATAAATGCCATCGGTCATGTGTTTTAAGAAAGGACATGTGAGACTGTGTTTAATATCCTACTTTGTCCTACTTTTATAATAAATGTAGCTTTCAGGACATGTTCATTACCAGGATCCATGAAGCATAAACACAGAGAGCTGTGTTTCGATCAAAACAACTGAATGAAGAGTGATGATTGAGGGGTGGGGAAATATTTCAAGAGTGGGACAGTGCTTTTTTTTCCAATAAAGGAAAAAAGTGTAGGGACATCACAGTGAAGATCTTTTAACCATCTATCACTGGCTATGACCTTCCGCACTGCGTACATTCTGTCCACTGAGCACAATGTTGAAGTATTATGTTCTGGTTCAGATTTCGAAGCTACATCTAACTGAATGTGTTATTAGCAGTAATGATACATGTGGGCGGTTTTTGTTTTCACACACACACACACACACACACACACACACACACACACACACACACACACACACACACACACACACACACCTACATGCACAGACACACACACACACACAAAACGCACACGCATGTAACGTGTGGAAGCTAATGATGCTCTCTTCTTGGGTCAAGCCGTTTTTCTCTCTCTCTCTTTCCTCTGACTAATTCATAATGCGCTTTACTCCAAGGTATTGCGCAATCTCATTATCATTACAATTTTGCATATTTAACAACAGTTTTTAATTAGATGGTATTTTATTATTCATACCCATAATTTGAAGTGTGAGCCGGCTGTAGAAATGCTCCATAATCATAGAATACACGAGACACGAAGAGAAAAGACAGGAGTCACGTATAGAAATGTAAAAATGTCAGTTTGTAGTCGTTAAGCGGCAAATGATAGAGCTCACTCTGCAGCTAACGACTCTTAATTTAGCTAATAGCCGTTGTGTTGTGTACCTTTTTGCATCTGCTAAAGCGATAGCACTGGGAGTTGTCTCCGAAAACAGCTAAGCTGTGTACGCATGTGTGTGTGTGTGTGTGTGTGTGTGTGTGTGTGTGTGTGTGTGTGTGTGTGTAAATATGCATGTGTTTGGCTCATGTGTGTGCCGAGGCTATGGCTCCTTGATGTATTATTAAAATTGGAAATGCACTCCTGGGACAGCATCTAGTTATATGCTTTCATTTACTGAATAAACCAAGCGTTGTTTTCATCTTCACACAGGATTGTTAATGGTGCGGCTGATGAGAGGGGAGGGACCGTGTGTGTGTTTGTGTGTGTGTGTTTGTGTGTGTTTGTGTTGTCGTTTCACTTTCTATCAGTCCGACTCTTTCATTATGCACGCTGAATAGCCAAGCTGCTGATATTCTTTTAGCTTTTCAATTAGTCATTTGACTGAGCACATCTGTCCCTGGCATCCGCCCAAATTCGGGACAGACCAGGTCACATGACTCACTAACAAAAATGGAGAATGTTAGAAAGATAGAAGGAAAAAGAGAGGGAGGGCAGAGAGAGGGAGAGAGAGAGACTGCCTGGCGGAGAGACAGATAACGTTATGTATTCTGATATTATACTTTTCTGCTCATCATGGTTGTAAATAGTGCTTATTTGAGTTACCGGTGCCCTCATGCGTGTTCAAACTAGTCTGGCCGTTCTTCTCAGACTACATTTATCGCCAGGAAAACCTTTCATCACACAGATCTGCCACAAATTTATTTTTTTTTGCGCCATTCTGTCTACACTCTAGAGAGTGTGGTGGGTGTGAAAATCCCAGGAGATCAGCCCTCAAACCTGGTATGTCTGGCAATAACAAGTTCCTGACTTATTCTCTTGATTCTTGAATGAAATAATGAAGCACTGCTGCTACATGATTGGGTGATTTGACAATTAAATGAATGAGGGATGTGTCTAAATTGTAATAAGTGGTCAGTATTTCCATTGAAAAAAACAATTCATACATGAATCCCCCATTCTACTTCTTACTCATTACTTTTATTTTTTATTAACTCAATAGGAATTATTTTTCCCCAAAAAAACTTTTGTTTAAATGCGTCCACATGCATGCTTGAGCTCGACATACCATACTGTTTACCTCCTCTTCTCCTCTACAATGCACCAGACAGGATGTTGCCAGTGCTTTCATTTCTTTCTTAATTTAATTTTGTTCATAATATTTTTTATATATTACACTCGTATATTTACTTTACATTCTAGCTGCTTTGCGCAACAGGTTCTGCCTAGAATACATTCTCAACATTAATAAGCAGGAAATATACAATGTCTAGACACTGAACAGCAATAGGTTCATAAAATGTCTTCCTGTTCCTAGTCCTCTAAATAATCAGCCATGCATGGACCTGAACACGGTTAGCGTATTATAGTCGTGGTGGATGTTTGCAGCTGAACATGTATAGACAGGTCACATACATGACAGAATCTGCTCTCAAACTTACCATTTTTTAATACTTAGAATGACTTCGAATGGATGAGATTAGGCAACATTCCTATAATCTTTTATTGCCATTCAACCACACTGTTCTTGAAGATTTATTTGTAGAATTATTTTATGAGTTCATGATTAATGAACTATCTAATGCTTAGATCCAATGTTAGATCCACTCATATAATTCCTTCATAACAACTGACTAGATAGACACTGACTTTGTGGCATTTGTATTATAAAGTTCTCTCAAGGTAAAGACTTTAAATACTAATATCATAAGGTATAAAAACATGCATTATATGGATAAAAGTATTGGGACACCTGACTTTCTCATCTATATGTCTTTTTTCCCGAATTGTTATCACAAAAATGAAGACACACATTTGTCTTTGGATGTGATAGCATTACATTTTCCCTTCATTTGAACTAGGAGAGCCAGACCTGTTCCAGCATGACAATGGCACTGTGCACAAAGGCAGCTTCATAAAAATATGCTTTACATGGGTTAAAGTTAAAGATTTTGAGTGCCCTGCTATATAATTTGGACATCAACCACAGTGAACATCTATGGGATAAAATTGGAACGCTGACTGCACCCCCAGGCCTCCTCAGTCTACATCAGTACCTGACTTTACTTACATCTTTGTAGCTTCATGAGCACAAATCTTAACAAGCACATTCCAAAATATAGGGGAACATGTTCCCAGAAGAGTGGAGGTTATTATAACAGCAAATGGGGATTACATGTGGAACTGGATGCTCAAAAGTTCAGTAAAAATTTCTAACAAATTGAACAAACAAATATTGTAACAAATGGTTAAAAAAAAAAAAAAAATCAATATGACTGTAAAAAATGATTATTGAAGGTAATAAAAGTTTTTTTATTGTTTGAAATTTTTATTACATGAAACACAAAATAACTTTTATAAACTTAACAAGTAAAACAATAAAAATATACATATATATCAACTATTTTAATTCAAAAAACTTTAAAACTATCTTTATGACCTTAAGAGCCTTTAATATTGTAGCAAATCATAAGCGTCAGAATAAACAAACTAACAAACAAATAATTACATTTTCACAAATGATTGTTTTTGAAGTTAGTTGACTGTAAGGGTTTATGTAGATGTTACGCAGCCTCATGAATATTGACCCAATAGTATTGACACAATAGTATCAGAATAGTATTTGTAGACCCAAGCAGAAATGTAAAGAAAATCTGTAAAAAAGAAAATCTGCAAAAAACAAAGTTTCTCTGTAGTTTCATTCATTTGCACATGCTATGTGGTAAAAGCTCAGCAAGAAGTTCCATCAAAAGCAATTACTATTATTAAAGAAACAATAGCCCAAAGACTTGGATTACCTTAAGTAGAAAACAGCAAAGCACTACGTCACTTTCCTGATTCATCCAAGTCAGCGATTTCCTGACACGTCCATTTTGTTCAATAGCTCAATCGCATTAGTGGAACACTGGAGCTGAAACGCCAGCCAAGCTTTGATTACTAAAGTTCAGTGGAGGTTTGCTAAGTAGTGATGATTCTGCCTGATCTGCAAAGGCCGTCTCTCGGGAGGTTAATAAAACATTTCGCTCATTGTGGAAAGTAATGACCAACAAGGTAAACTTGTGACTTGACAACAGATGTTGGCAATGCTTAGTGGAAACAAGGTGCTGTAAAATTAATTTGGTTTGAATAATTTACTGCATGCATTACGTGCTCAAGGAAGTGGATTGGTGGGGAATAACAACAATGAGAGGGAGAAAAGAGCAAGAGCAAAAGAGCAAAAGAGAAAGAAAGTAAGAGAGAGAGAGAGAGAGAAAGAGTGAGAGAGAGAGAGAGAGAGAGAGAGAGAGAGAGAGAGAGAATGAGAGAAAGAGAGAGTTTAGCTGAAGCAGATGAGGCCTATAGAGGAAAAAATGAGGCAAAGAGATTGATCAAATATGCTCTGGAAATCAAACAGGAATAACACGAATGCCGACATTGCTCCTGTGATTTATATTTAATTGCTTTTTATTATTTAGCGTTGTCACTTCAAAGAAAACTTGCCAGAGATGTTTTCCAAATTAAATCAAATTAATAACCAAAGAACATGCAAGTGCTAAAGCGGTTAATTTTTTCCTTCTTTTTTGCTTTCAGCTCAAACAAAAAAAAAAGTTTCGAAGCTGTTTCTCTTTATTTATTTTTTTTATGATCACAGATCTATGAAAGGAAATAGGAAATAGCAAAGCTAAAAAAAAAATTTTTAAAAAAGAAAGAAACGTGCATGACTGGAGAAGATTTTATGACAAATATCCAAAATATGGAGCAGTCAGACTATGGCACGTATATCAGAGAGAAATCAAATGTGCATGACTTCCACGCCCTGGATCAGATTTATGAAAATCCTTTACATATGGCACATGTTTCCTATAATACCTGTCTCATGGGCTGTCTTCTCGAATACAATCAAGCTTGAGTGCGTTTCCGTACGAATAACACGCTCTTGTTTTTCAGTATTCCATCCTCCTCAAGGAACTAAAGGCACCATCTATATTTAGGTCCTGCTCAAAAAGAGGAACCCGACATGACAAATAACACCTGACCTTAGCAAAAACACGTCCACCCTCGACTGGCCCGGCATTGTGTTGTGCTCGCACAATGACACCGCTTGGCTGGGTGTGTGACGTCAGCGCAGCTCTTTTCCCACCCCAATGCTGAGCACAGGTCAGCAAGCTCAGCAGGATCCTGGCACACTTCAAACCCGCACCACCGTTTAGCCTGGATATCCTTCTGTCCTCCTCTCTCACCTCGGCGAGGCCCAAAAACAGCACGTAGCGACACGGAAAAATAACACCATGAGCCTGTGATGTAAACACATTTCCTCTCTCAAGGCCCAGGAGTCACACCTCCTCTGGACGGCTGGCGTGTGTGTTATTGGTTCATTTCAGGGGGGGTTTGTTGTGAGTCAGAGATATTGCTGGTAGTGCTAAAGGTTGTATGAGTGTGTGTGTGTGTGTGTGTGTGTGTGTGTGTGTGTGTGTGTGTGTGTGTGTGTGTGTGTGTGTGTGTGTGTGTGTGTGTGTGTGTGTGTATGTGTGTGTGTGTGTAAGTGAGAAGATGATAGTGTTGCCAGTTTAAAGGATTCCTTTGTTTTGTGTCCTGCTCAAGCAAGTGTGAAGTGTGGAGTTCAGGAAAAAGGATTGTTCTTTAACCTACACACATGATGGATCAGGACATTCAACAATAGTGCATCCTGAGAGAAGAAGCCTCAATGGTTTAGGTGCTTACTACTGTATACATGTATGTGTGTATGTGTGTGTCTGCCTACACAATGTATTTATAGGGTAATGAAAAGGGGTAATGAAAAACAAAGTTTATTATTTTAAACACTTACAAAAGGGTTTTTTTGAGAAAAGCTAAAAAAAAATAAACAATTATCCAGTGTATACATATATATCAAATAATGTTGTATGTATGTAGTGTAAAAAATTCACAACATCATTCATGTGAAACTGTTATCATTTTTATCTATTCATATTGTCATAATGAAGGGTGCCAATAATTTTACAACAAATCATTATAATACTTATTTTCAACTCGATTGTTAAAGAATGATAAGATTTACAAAAACTAAATGAAGTATATATATATATATATATATATATATATATATATATATATATATATATATATATATATATATATATATATATATATATACACACACACACACAATTGAACTTGTGCTATCATTAATTCAATAAAAAAAAAAAAAAAATCTAACAAACAAATAAATAATTAACTATCATCAATATAGCAATATTATGAATAATAATTATTATAATTATATATTATAATCATTGTTATTATTGTTGAATAAATGAATGTTAATTAATAAAATATTATATATATTAAATGTATATTTAATTCACATATTAAATATTTGCACTACCGTGATGTTTATGACATACTCTTCGGATTAAATAGTTAATTACGTTAAAATAAAAAAGTAGTAAACTATTTGAGTAAAAACTGCTATCATAATAATACTATTCTCACACATGAGCTCACTAGTCTCACATAATAATCCTCTGTAATCCCAAACGCCCTTTACTAATACACCATGTCTTTTTCTTTACTTCACACTTTCTCTCTTCTCAAATGCTCAAGAGTAAAATTAGGTAGTGGCTGAATCCCAGTGGAGCAAGTTCAAGGATAATATTTCTCCAAGTTTAAACAATTTCTTGCTGTCTGTTCTTGCTTTATTCTTTTTTTCCCCCTGCGCACTGTGTACACGGAAAAGTGTGTGTTTGAGTGTGTGAGGGTGGACCCGATGCTGTTAAGCCCGCTCTGTTACATCTCTCAGATGCGAGGCAGCTTGTTTGGGTGTACTTAGCAGCTTGTCACAGCTGTACTCCATCCAAATGTAACAGGAGACCCCTTCATCCATCAAAAAAGAGCATTCCTTTTTCTTTTCTTTCTCATTCCCCCCTTTTTGTGTTCAAGGGCCTCCATCCAGAAAGTGTCAACAAACAGTCACAGGGTCATGGCAGAGGCTAATGCCCTGACACTTCATAGACTTTCTTGTGATTCCTTTCTTCTTTTCCTTGTCTGTCACCCTCCCACCCCTTTCTTTTCTCTCACTCTCACGTGCAAAACACATCATGCCATAAAGCGTTCGTACACATATGCTTTGGATTTCAGATGCCACTCACTTCATATTTTGGCCACATCCATCTTTTGCTGCCTCAGAGTGTACTGACATGTAGATAAAACCACGAGAGAACGAAAGTCAGGTCATCCAATTAAGTGCTGGAATTGCCAAATATCATATAGAAGAACAACAGCCCATATTGGAAAATTCTATATATTTCTTGCTTTATTTTATTTAAAGATTGTATTGATTAGCCTATATCTGATTAGCATACCAAGTAAACAAGTTCTTCTTTAAACCATCAGAATGAAAAAAATTAACAAGTTTGTCATGCCTGTGCAAAATGAAAATGCTTTTCACTCTATTAGAGGGCAGAAGTCCGTATTCCACAAAGCTTTTTTACTGAAACCATACTAATGTAGCCTGCTAGTATGCTAGTAGTAACAACAACATGTGATGCAACCTAATGCAAAAATCGTATACTGTGAAATGTTTTATTTCTCTTTTACCACAGCAGCTGGCTAGGAATACCAATTATTGATTTATTTAAGAACAATACATCATATGTTTTAAGTATTTATAGTTATGTTTAAGTAGTTTATTGTTATCTCGTACATAATTAGCCCTATAAACTGCCCTTCCCTCAATAGACACTATTATTTTCTCTTTCTTGAAGCTAACAAAGAGGAAAACTGCAGCAAAAAGATGACACCCATTCGAATACATTGACACTTCTGTCATTTTGCAGGTGCTCAAGTAATGCAGCTTTCAGAGAGAGAGAGAAAGAGACAAAAAAAGAATCTGATAGTGTCAGCCAGCACTGTGTAAGCACCATGCTAAAAAACTGTAAATCACATGGATGGACAGAAAGATGTCCCGTCCATAGCATAGCTAACAGCACTATTTGCCACGAGCAGAGGTTAACGACTGCACACTGTCACGCCATCTCCAAACACATCAGCCCATCATTACTCACAAGACATACATCGTAACCTTTATGCCTCAGATTAACCCTGCTGGATACAGGAAAAGAGAGATAGATAGAGAGGGAGAGAGAGAGAGAGAGAGAGAGAGAGAGAGAGAGAGAGAGAGAGAGAGAGAGAGAGAGAGAGAGAGAGAGAGAAAGTTATTTTCAATTGCTAACGCTGATCCTCTGGTTTTTTTCACAGCGCAGGTTGTAAAAAGTTGTGCTTTGATTTCGGATACATTACGAAAATCACTTTATGCATAAATTACCTTGTTCTGCAAATACTTAACAGGGGCCCACTCTGTTTGAAGTTGAAAAAGAGTATTTATAATCATGGATGAGGTTTCTTCTTTTTCTTCTTCTTCTTCTTCTTCTTCTTCTTCTTCTTCTTCTTCTTCTTCTTCTCCTTTGTCTTCTACTCCTTCCGCTTTAGTTTTTAAACTAACTTAAGATTGTTAAAAGAAAATCTAAGCAATTATACTTTATACGAATGATGGATAAAAATGAAAGCACATTAAAGACAAGACACTGTTTTAACAGGGAAATAAGACTGTAATGAAAACAATAAGAAATAATCTGACAAAGTGAAAAAAAGAGAAACCGGACCATCTGGAATCAGTCATCAGGCCAAATAAATACACAATGTGTATGATTGTTTCAGAAGTTTGAGGGATATGTTTATGGAACCTACATGTATTCATGTAGAAATATGTAAATATTTTTAGAAAGTAATCGTTTTATTGATATTGATTGTATTAAGTAAGCTTTTTAGTTTCACTAGTAATCAGTTGCTAGCATGGAACTTCAGCTATGCTAAAGTCAAAATTGCCATTAGGAATACAAAAAAACACCTTAAATGACAGATTGTTGGTTAAATCTGCAACATTCATTGTACCATTCAGTTTTGAGAAGGAATTTATTATATTATCATTCCAATTCATCTCAAAGGTGTTTATTATGGTTGAAGTCAAAGCTTTATCTCAAGATCTCAAGATCTTCCATTCCCAACCATTTAAACGATATTTTCAAGGAGTTTGCTTTGTGCTCGGAGCATTGCAGTGCTCTGGGTATCGTAGTTCAAGTGAAGGAAAAATTTAATTCTACAGGTTCCGAAGACATCCAACAACTTTGTTGAAACAGTTTGGGGAAAAAACACGGAAAAGTCAGGTGTACCAATACTTTTGTCAATATATTGTTGGTTTTTATGAGCTTTTTGTGCTTTTGCAGAGCAAACAAAATGCTTGCCTTCATGGAACCTTCTACTGTATATCTTTTCATATGAGAAATTATATTACCATGTACAGGTTGCTAATGCGGTATCTAACTAGCAACTACAAAGAAACAACCAATTACTGATACATACTATCAACATTCTAGCATCCAAAATATATACAGGAGATAATAGTAAAAGCAATGTGCTTTTGAAATCCAAAAGGCATCAAAACGAGCCAGTGTAGACTGTTGTTTACATAATTTTTGCTTTTAAAAATATAATTGTACTTGTTTGGTTGATAGAGAGGTAAATCTAGCTTTGCTGGATAACACAAACAAATTCTGCTCCTTAGCTTGATTTATTTTTCTCTACACACATTTACTGTGAGCTTGTCCAGTATATGAATGAAAGATGTAACCATGATTATGTTTTTCCTCATTTTTGTTCACTTTTGCACTAATTGTATGGGGGGCTGAAATCATGGCACACCTGCAACCTCGGATTAGTCTGAGGAACCATTTAGAAGAAATTTCTTTAGATTTATTGTATTATTGCATTATGCTTACAGTATTGAGGATATCTCAATTCAAATAAGCAGTCATGTGATCTTTGGTGTTCATTAGTGTGAACATACTCAAGATGTTCCTACTGCCACACTTTAAGGTAATTAAACACAAATACATTTGAGAACAATTTAGAGTTTTATCTATAACCTACTCAAAATCCTTATTGTGTGTTTGGTTTTATTTTTTTTATATCCATGAGTATAAATGATATATGATTAACCGGTCCTTCTGTACTACCCTAATATTTATTCATTTTGCATTATTCTAAAAATATGTTATGAATTTCTTTTCCATAAACATCTACATATTATGCTACATAATTGGACCTTAAGGACCACTGTTGTACTTTGTAGAGCATCAAATGTACCTGTAACTTTTCCCTTTTTTTTCTGACAGTCTATAAAAAAGACATTGTTAAATCTTACTTAACTTCCACACGCATGTACCAAACACACATGCAGGCACATAGCCCGTCTCTCAGCAATCATCTCTACAGGGACCGAGCTAATTGCAGTGTATCAGAAATAGTGGTGGGAGAGTGCAGCAGCTCCTGGCTTTGCCCTACTGCTGCTCCTACTTTTCTGATTTTTACGCCTGTTGTGACAAAAGTGCAAACCCAGTGTAAAAAATGTCACATTTTCCACTCTCCTGAGACTCCTAAAGTCAATCCAGCTGTGAAATCAGAGGCATGGCAGGATCTGGGGATTTGGTGTGTGAGTGTGAGTGCTATTAGCTTTATTTGTGTGGTGTGAGACGAGACGAGAGGAGTAGAGAGAAGATGGTTGGACTGGAGTGGAGAGGAGTGAAATCTCCTCACATTCATGTAACACATGGTTTATCAGATGATAATGTTATGATAGGATACAGATATGGAAAACCAAGCCCTTTCCCATTTGATTTCTTTTTATTTTATCCCAACATTCCAGCTCTGGGCCAAAGCTGTATTTAGTGTAAGTCTTTTCAGCTGGACAGTGTCAGTGGGTGACTGTTACTGGAGACTGCAGCCATGTGTTTCGGGGATGCTGGAGCTTGAGCTTGGATGTGAGTGGCATAATATGATGTTTGCGTATTTGCAGGGATGCACATGCTTGACAGATGTGGGGACGGCAAGGTAAACACACACACACACACACACACACACACACACACACACACACACACACATAGTCACACACTTTGAACTTAAGCAACCTTTGCACACATCATCACTCCAGAGCCGGTCTTCGCAAACAAACAAGAACGTGTCTGGCTACCATAACAGAATCTAAACCATAAAATGAGCTTAGCTCTAAGCATGGAGTCATTTCAGGAGTATCAGTGACTCTGGCAGACCACAGTGTACTAGTTCTACACGCACTCAGCTAAACAGTACAACACAGCACCAGGCATTCCCCTAGCCACATGACCTCTTGGCCACACAACCTAACGAGGGCATTAAGTGAAGAGAGAGAAAAAAAAAAAAAAAAGTTTTGCGGGTGACAGCACGAGAATGTTCAGGGAGTCAACAGTGTCAGCCCATTAAAACCGTAAGCCTGGCATCTGCTCTTATTGAAACCATATGCGTGAAGGAATTCTCTCTTTGCAAAGGCATTCCAAATAGCGACTCCGAGCGCCCGAGACTTTGGTGTTAGTCTAATTCAAGCCGCATGTTGAGCAGAGGTCCCCGGGCTTTGATCACACGAGGATCGCTCGCTACAAATTGAACTAACCCGAGCTCCATTCCTGACGGATCATGAGTGTGGATTTGTTGAATTAAATGGTTGGGTGAATGTACTACGCACACAAAAAAAAGAGAGGTGGGGGAATTCAAGAAACCCAATCACGTGTTTTTTACCATGCTGCTAGACCTGTCCTTTTTTATTACTTTTAAAGCTAAGCCATGCTCAAAAAAAGAAGACTGGAAGAGATCAGTTTGTGGAAGACAGAGACATGGAACAGTCACCTGTTTGAGTAATACCAACCATACAGGCCATAAAATAATAATAATAAAAAAAAAGCATGATCCCATGATTACTGTGCTACAGCTATTCACAGATATGTATAGTAAGTGAAGTAATTTTCAAGCCCCAGGATCCAGGTTTTATTGCCCAGGACATGGAATTTGGTGACCAGTTTAGAAGAAATTTAAAAAGTAGTGATTTGGTGATCAGTTTAAAAGGAATTACAATGTTAAATGTTATAATTTTATTTTAATTATGTAATTAGGCAGATTATTATTTTATTTGCATCCACCTCAAACTAATGTTTATTGACTGTTTAAGTATTCCTTTAGACTTCCTTTTTCCTGTGATATCATGTCCGGTTTAACGAAACTTGTGGCCTACAAATCACCCAGTGTAAAACCGGCAAGCATTTGGATTGCCTCGGAGTGAAATACAGGAGTACATGTTGTTTTAGTGAGCTCGTTAAGGTTTGTTCAGTAAAAGGAGTGTCATGTGAATATGCCCTGTAGTCAGGGGCCAACTGTGCCAACAGGGCATTGGTCTAAATCATAATCGAAAAAATAAACAGTCATTAATTTATGGGTAACATTTCAACTACACACACATTTGACTTGAATTTGGATGGGAAAAATGCTTGGAAATATTCCAGATTTGCTAACCTTGGATAATTATTATAATTGTTTTTACATTACCACACAATTTTGCATAAAATGATCTGTGTTTCATAAACACACCGTTCACCTCATTTACAAATTAATGTTACAACACCAAGGCTCTGTTTTTCATACATCGAAAATAAAAGTGAAGCATGCCAGGTTTACTAATCTTAATCCTCCTGATTGGGATAATGTGCACCTTGGAACTGAATTAGGAAGCCACTCGGAGTTCACTTCCTGTTTGGCCTGGTAATGTAAGATTAATATCAAGAACCAAGGATCAGCAATTAGCTAATGTGAACGATACAGAAGCCTGGAAAGACCATTACAAATTTCTTTTGTTTCTAAACTAGTAAGATATCCATTGCTTAGATTAATATGTCTTACAAAATAAGAGTCAAGGGATCATAAAGGTAGTGCAAAATAAAGCTTATTCATTCATATTCAGTTCACTACTATGAGTTCTTTTCAACTAAATACAATTTTCTCACATTTTGATTACTTTCACTTGTGAAAAGAAATGATGTGCACAATAAGATATTTAACCTCTGTTTTTTATTATAATTTTCATAAATGCATTTGTATTAAAGCATTTGCATGATATGCTGCATTTTTAAAATACTTCTACTTGTGTTTTCTTTACATAAGTCTTGTCCTGAGCAGGTTTAAGCTTACAGACTTCTTGGCTTCATACAAAGTCAGACAACAGCTTTAAAAAGTGGACAAATCTAAGACCAGTAATCCACATAAGAAGCACAGGCCTGTGTTCTTATATAAATATGTTTTCACTGCGTAGAGAGTGTATTGACTTTGCATCTACTGCATTTGCTTTTGGCCTACAAGCTAATTACGTATTTCGCAAACTGATCGAGCAAGAATGTGGTAAATCATTATGGGTGTGTGTGTGTTTAAACAGTTTTGTCTTAGTGAAGCCTTGTGCCAATAATATTGTCTGCTGGAAAAAAACGGCTGCAGTTTTTGTGAATGTAATGCATGTAATTGTTGTGACATCTTCACTAAGCACTTTATCCTGGTAGGGGCTGCGGTGGATCCAAAGCATGTCATAGAAACCCCTGTGTGGGAGGAGAGAATACGCCCCAGATATGATGCCAGTCCATCACAGGACACCAAACACAATTTATCTTAGCCAGTCATCCTACTGGCATGTTTTTGGAGGTCAGAGGAAACTAGAGAACTCCTACACATAGACAGGGAGTAGATGTGGAACTCCACAGTAGCCTGAGTAGGAAAGTGTGAAAAAGCAACACTGCACCAGTATGCCAGCATGATGCATGTACAGTAATTATAGTAGTATGATTCTTCAAAGTTGATGTAATTTGTTGTTCCAACACAAAGTTCAAACCGTAATAAAGAATAAAGTAAAAGAATTGGCCAATCATCCTATTTAATGTGAACATAATGGAAACCGCACACAAATATATGTACAGTTAGAAAACAAAAGAGAAATCCCACATTTTATTTTACAACCATGATGAGGCTATAAACACTGTAGAAATAGAAAGGGTCAAGTGTCCAAAAGATGCTCTAACGTTACTTTAATTGTATTCCAATTGTCACTGTGGTTCACCAGAAGTCTCCATGGAAGTTATTTAATTGTTTACTCAGGCGCCTGTGCTTTTGTTTTCTGGACATAAAAGGTCTTAAAAGCAATCTTGGTTGTCAACCAGAAAGAATGAGCCATTTATTTAATTGATGTTTATTTGTATGGCGCTTTTCCCAAAACAAATAAATATAAATGTTAGTGTTATTAATGAGTCCTTATACAGTATGTGATGATTTTTCATGCTCCCAGAACACCAGCTTAAGATATTCTAATAATCTAATAAACTAATCAATCAACAGTGATTTGACTTTGGTTGTGTTACAGTAGAAAAACACTAAAATATGCAGGACAAGGGGATAGCTAAATGTGGCACCATTGGGGTGTTTGCTTCTAAAAAAAAAAAAAGCCGGCAGGTATTGTACTGTAGACTGGTGACCCTAAATCACTCACAGTAAATAATAGACAGTTTTAAGGCTACAATTGGAACAGTACTAATAAACATCACTCATTTAACCCTATAACACACTTCGTCTACTTTTCATCAACGAATTGTTTTGATGAAATGTGCTACATACACTATATTTCCAAGTTTGCCAATAACACCATAAGTATGGTATGAGCTTTTTGAAATTTTTGTCCCAATTTGCTCTTATAATTTCCTCTGTTCTACTTAGAAGATGTTCCACTAGATTTTGGAGTGTGCTTGTGGACACTTATGTTTATCAGCCACAAGGGTGTTAGTAAAGTCAGGTACTGATGTAGGGTGAGGAGGCCTGAGGTGCAGTCAGTGTTCCAATTCATCCCAAAGGTATACAGTAAGGTTGAGATCAGACCTTGAATTGTACTGTCTCCATTTGCAGACTATGGTGATCCTTTCATAAAGCTTCTATACCTCATTATCCCTGAAATGGAAGCATAGTCTTAGCTCTTGCAACAAAGTCAGCTCTTGTCATAACTGCATGCTTGGATTGTACTTTCGATAAAAGCGTCTGCCAAATGAATAAATATAATGTAATGTAATGTAATGTCTGTAGAGATGGCTGCCACAACTGAATTATCCTGGTCAGTGAAAGTGAAATTATGGGCCTAAAGCTAGCTATTAAGATGGCTGCCTGGCCAGAGGTGCCACTGAAGTGGACCAGAGCAAATTGACTAAAAACATCAGACACTATTTGTCTGCCTGTCATGAGCAAGAGAAATGTAGAAGGATCTCTAATATACTAAAGCTACCTTACCTCATAATACACTGTTCTCCTGTATCTCATCTCTTAAACAGTCTACTGGACTAAATGCAAACCGATCACTTTCATCATATACCCTATTCTCATTGGAGTGTCATCTTTCAGGATGACTCCACCTTCACTCATGAGGTTTTGATGAAAGATTTGATGAGGGTAAAAATGATGATCAAGCAAAAGCCTTTAAACAATTTAGATCTAGAACCGAACATCTATCTGAGATTTTGGAATTAATTTTGGAATGAGTTTAAGAAACATAAGCAAGTACTTAAGACTGTCGATAATTTAGTATTAGATTATAAATAACAACTAGAAGATAAAGCTGAGTGTACTCATACCTCATACATGTGCATGTCCACTGTGAGAGACATAATCTAAAAAAAATAAATAAAAAATCCAGAAATTACAATGTATGATTTTTTAACTATTTATTTGTATGATACAGCTGCAAATAAGTATTTGAACACCTGAGAAAGTCTATGTTAATATTTGGTACAGTAGCCTTTGTTTGCAATTACAGAGGTCAAACGTTTCCTGTAGTTTTTCACCAGGTTTGCACACACTGCAGGAAGGATTTTGGCCCACTCCTCCACACAGATCTTCTCTAGATCAGTCAGGTTTCTGGCCTGTCGCAGAGAAACACGGAGTTTGAGCTCCCTCCAAAGATTCTCTATTGGGTTTAGGTCTGGAGACTGGCTAGGCCACGCCAGAACCATGATATGCTTCTTACAGAGCCACTCCTTGGTTATCCTGGCTGTGTGCTTCGGGTCATTGTCATGTTGGAAGACACAGCCTCGACCCATCTTCAATGCTCTAACTGAGGGAAGGAGGTTGTTCCCCAAAATCTCGCAATACATGGCCCCGGTCATCCAATCCTTAATACAGTGCAGTCGCCCTGTCCCATGTGCAGAAAAACACCCCAAAGCATGATGCTACCACCCCCATGCTTCACAGTAGGGATGGTGTTCTTGGGATGGTACTCATCATTCTTTTTCCTCCAAACACGTTTAGTGGAATTATGACCCAAAAGTTCTATTTTGGTCTCATGACTTTCTCCCATGACTCCTCTGGATCATCCAAATGGTCATTGGCAAACTTAAGATGTGCCTGGACATGTGCTGGTTTAAGCAGGGAAACCTTCCATGCCATGCATGATTTCAAACCATGACGTCTTAGTGTATTACCAACAGTAACCTTGGAAACGGTGGTCCCAGCTCTTTTCAGGTCATTGACCAGCTCCTCCCGTGTAGTTCTGGGCTGATTTCTCACCCTCCTTAGGATCATTGAGACCCTACGAGGTGAGATCTTGCATGAAGCCCCAGTCCGGGGGAGCTTGACAGTCATGTTTAGCTTCTTCCATTTTCTAATGATTGCTCCAACAGTGGACCTTTTTTCACCAAGCTGCTTGGCAGTTTTCCCGTAGCCCTTTCCAGCCTTGTGGAGGTGTACAATTTTGTCTCTAGTGTCTTTGGACAGCTCTTTGGTCTTGGCCATGTTAGTAGTTGGATTCTTACTGATTGTATGGGGTGGACAGGTGTCTTTATGCAGCTAACGACCTCAAACAGGTGCATCTAATTTAGGATAATAAATGTAGTGGAGGTGGACATTTTAAAGGCAGACTAACAGGTCTTTGAGGGTCAGAATTCTAGCTGATAGACAGGTGTTCAAATACTTATTTGCAGCTGTATCATGCAAATAAATAGTTTAAAAATCATATATTGTGATTTCTGGACTTTTTCTTTTTTAGATTATGTCTCTCACAGTGGACATGCACCTACGATGACAATTTCAGACCCCTCATGATTTCTATGTTTCATATAACATAGTTAGACCTCTTGTCTGTTAGTATTTTATTTTATTAACATACTGTAATGATAGTAGAAGTCTAATGAATCTAATCACATTCTAATCGAAAATCTAATGTGACTTTCAGTTAATACTTTTTGTTTATCAATGATTATTTTTTATAATGTATCTTTTTGTTGTTTCTTCTTTTGCTTCTTCTTCTTATTATTAATTATAGTTATTTTAATAATCATAAGAAAAATGTTAAAATATAAATTTTTTGATTTATTTGTTTGCTTGTTTTAAAATTCGATCTAATTCAGTACAAATACAAATACAATACAGTTTTATGTAAATGGCTGTGTGATAACACCTACACATTGGACTCCACATATAGAAATATTTACTACCTGTACATTTTACCTTTAAAATGTACTAAAACATGTACACACTAGTATTTATGTGTAACATCTCAAAGTCTTAAAGGAATAAATAATGAACACACTTTTCTATTTACTGGAATTGTATTAATACGAAATACTTAAATATGGTGCTTTAGTATGATGTTAAATCATACAGCACTTGTTCTTAGATACTAAAGCTTCATTGTTTATTAATGTAAAAGCTGTAGTTACATGTAATCATCAAACAACAGTCAAACCAAGTGCAAGAACAATGTGAATCTGATCGAATGGGAGTCAGGTGTCATTTTGGGCCGTTTATTGACGGCTGGAGATTTCCCATTTGCATTCTGTTTTGCTACATTTAGCTGAGCCCCATTTATTAAGTTGTTTGACAGGAGGACTATTTGTTGCCTTGTCTTACATTGCCTAACAGCAAAATCAATCATTTTCTCTTGTCTCATTTGCCCTGAGGTGCTAATGAGCAATTGACATTTCTCTGAAGTTAAGAAACAGACAATCTTTTTCTCTCTCTGCCTCTCTCTCTCTCTCCCTCTCTCTCTCTCTCTCTCTCTCTCTCCCTCTCTCTCTCTCCCTCTCTCTCTCTCTCTCTCTCTCTCTCTCTCTCTCCCTCTCTCTCTCTCTCTCTCTTTCTCTCTCTCTTTCTCTGTGTCATTAAGCAGTGTCAGTGTTTGTGATCTCTTTTTGCTTGAGCATTGCTCTGGTATTTGGGTTTCTGACAGGTGAATGTCCCTTTGGGCTTCTTTGTAGATTCAAGGAAACCACACCCTTGTATGGAGCACTTAACATTTCCCAACCGTTTTCTTTCTTGTTTTGACTACGGTAGTGAACATACCATGTGAGACCCAGTTACACATATTTAAACACCTTATTGCTGATAAGCAGAGGGTGGGTAAGGATATGATCTGTTCTCCACCCATTATTACAACTTCACCTCTGTGAAAAAGGTTAAACTGTACTTTTATAAAAACATTGCTCTGCAGTGCAAATGTAAAGGCATTTGCTCACAAAACTTTGAATCAGAAGAACAATAAACCTAATGATATAAAATTATCTTTTATGTACGAGTACATTAGGTTTGTTTGAAGGTTATAATGGAATATAAATGTTTTGTATATAAGGTTTGTAAGGTTGCATCAACAAATAAATTTATACATATTCCTAGAGGTGTAATGTTTAAAACACGTCCTTGGAAGTTGTTAGCTTGGACTGCTATCATTTTAAAATTTAAGTTGCTTTGCACAGAATTTGCAGACATGTATGTGTAACATTTTCAATTATCAGTAAAGAATCCAAAAAATATAACAGCAAATCTGTAAAAAATTAAATAAAATCTAATTAATGTCGATTCTTAAAGACATTTCTGTTTTGTGTTAATGCTGCTGTGTCTTATATGTTGTTGTGCTTCCAAATATGCTGTTGTGGGCTGCACTATTTGCTGTTTTATTTCCAGATTTGTTCATTGTAATTTTTATATGTACTGTCATGTTACTGAATTTGCTGTTGCCATTTTGCAAATGTTCTGTTTTGTTCCCAAATTTGCTTTCGATTTTTTTGTTTAATGATTTGCTGTTTCTGTTTCTTAATTTTCTTAATTTCTTAGTTTCTAAATTGTTTCATGGCTTTGCACTCGTGGGCCATTAAAAACAAGTCATTTTAAAGTAGTTGTTACTACTTTAAATTTTGGTTCTTTAGATATATCACTGGATATTGACTGTTAATTGTTTAATAGATGCATTTTTGGCTTAATTACTTTGCTTTGACCTCCTAATCATTTATATGCATGCATATATATGCATATATACAGTATATATCTACCTAAAATGTGTTTTTTTTTTGCTCCAGAGTATATCAAACCACAAACTTTGGCTTCTAATAGCTTTATGATGATGAATATGTGGAATTCCAGGGTTCAGTCCCATACGCTAAAGCTCGGCCCTGGTCCGTTATCGGAGCGCCTATCTGGATCTGGCTGAGTGTCCAGTTTCAAGTCCCTCTGCCTCAAGGGGACTCAATATGTGGGGCTCGTCTGCAAGGGGATTAGCGAGGAGGCCACGCTGAGCGACACTCAACATTTGAGAATGCTGAGAGAGTAAGAAAAAGAGAGAGAGAATGCTTGACCTTGGACAGCGGACAAGGTGGAAATGTAGACAGGCCATTACATTAATCCATGGTGGAGGGGCCAAACAAACCTTTGCTTAATGACTATTAAGAAATGTGGTGTAGAATGAAAGACACACATGCAAACTTTAGCAGACAGCCATAAAAACAATTCACAGCCACATCAAGCTTTCAAACAATTTTTTTCAACTCATGTTACACATACATGGAAAATGTGTAGAAATGTAGCGAAAGCGCGCTTGTGTTTAGAAACTTTTTTTTTCCATTATCGTATCATGTTGCATAATAATTGCAGCATGATTGAGAAATGAAAAATGAAAATAATTCCAGGATATATGACCCCTCTCACTCACCATAGTAGCACAGAGCTCAAGTTCACTGCCTGGCGTCTACTACTTACAGGACCTGCAGCCAAAAAGCAGAGGGCTGCTCTAACCACAAGCCAAGCGCACACACACACACACACACACAAACACACACGTCAACGTCGTTTCAACCATGCCAGCAACTAAGATAGGCTTCACTTCAATCAGCTAGAGGTCAAAGGGCAGCAAGGTCAAATACCTGACCCCTCTGTCAGGGTGATGGGCTGTGGTCAGTGTCACAATCTGCATCCTGACTCTCACAGTTTTGCTTGCAAAACACACACCTACAGGTTTTATTTATTTGTTTCATTCTTGACTTGAACTTTTTTATCTTTTACTTAAACCTCAAACTCTGAGTAATAAACAGATACGCCCACATCTAAATCCGTAAGCGCACATGCACACACACATCACAAAGTAGCCCTGTTAAAAGATCTAAAAACAGAACACGCTCCCGGTTTGTTTGCTCATGTTAACAAGAAAACCTGAGACGTGGATCTGTTTTAACAGCCCCTGATACAATAAAGCCAACAGGTAAAACATGCAGTGATTATCTTTAATGAAGACCAGATAGCAGGCCCCGGCATCACGGGGATCCCTAATGAAAGGCTACACCGCACTTTGAAGAGGTTTATGGCTTCAGCAGCTTTGCGTAAATCCAAGCTAAATACATATTATTTGAAGAGGTATTACGAGGGCAGGGTCTGAAGCACGCTGAGGTCTGGTGGTGATTAGGGAATGGGGCGGGAAGAACAGACGGGAATTTTATTGGGTTCTCCTGCCTGTTCCGGAATTCCCTCACCTGTTGAGCTAAATACAGAATCCCCTGTTTTAAAATCCACCCTGAGTCAGGAAAAGAAAACGAGACGTGCCAACATGCTTATATTACTTTTGCACGTGTATGTCAAGATGGATGGATGTGCTGTGAAGGCTTCTGGTGTTTAAATGATTGTGGCAGGGGCTTCAGAGGAGATTTTCACACAGCGCATGGAAAACAGTTTAAGTTAAACAAGACTGATTATTAATATAGACACTCTGGTAAACTCTTGTTTTTTATCACCACATTTTAATTCATTGTTTGGGGAAGCTGAGCTACAAAAGTAATCTTTTGCAATTGCTTGTAAATAGTAGTGGTATTATTAGTATAATAATACTGTAGGAGTACTAGAAGTAATAACATTAGTAGTAGTAGCAGCGGTGGTAGTAGTAGAGGTAGTGTTGTAGTAGTATTAATGTTGGTTTTAATATGAGCAATAGTAGTTGTTGCAGTGCTAATAATAGTAGAAATAGAGTAGTAGTAGTAGTAAAAATATCAGTAGAAGTAATAATAACAGTAATTGTAGTAGCAGTTGCAGCAGTAGTAATGGCAGTAGTAGTGGTGGTAGTAGTAGTAGTAGTAGTAGTAGTATTAGTGAAAGAGTAGAAATAGCAGTAGTAGTAGCAAGAGCACCGGGTGTAATAATAATAGTAGTGATAGTAAACATCATAGAAGTAGCAGTGGCAGTAATAGTAGTAGTAGCAGTAAAATAGTAGTAATAGCAGTGGGTAGTGATATTATTATTAGTAGTAAAATTGTAGTAATGGCAAGAAAAATGGTAATAATAGTCATATTAGTAGCAGTAACAGTACTAGCGGAAGCGACCCCGCAACATCATTTATCTGTAATAAATGGACTTTCGGTGCTATCCAGATGGGGATGGGTTTTTTCTTGATTCTGGTTGCTCTCAAGGTTTCTTCCTTATGCTATCTCGGGGAGTTTTTGCCTTGCCACAGTCCCCACTGGTTTGCTCACCAGGGACAAACTTACACTTATAAAGAACATCTTATTTATTTCTATCACAACATCATCTGTGTAAAGCTGCTTTAAGACAAATTGAATTGAATTGAATTGAATTGAATTGAATTGAATTTAATTGAATTGAATTGTAGTAGTAGCAGTTAAAGTTAAGTGCTCCAGGGGTGCCGTATCATGGCTGACCCCAGCTCTGAACCCAGCTTCTGAGCAAGCTGGGATATCCGAAGACCGAATTTCACTGTGCTGTAATGTATATGTGACAAATAAAGGCTATTCTATTCTATTCTATTCTATTCTATTCTATTCTATTCTATTCTATTCTATTCTAGTAGTAGTAGAAATGGTAGATGTGGTAGTAATAGTCATAGTAGTAGTAGTAGTAGCACTGGTGTTAATAGTAGTAGTAGTAGTAGTAGTAGTAGCACTGGTTTAAATAGTAGTAGTAGTAGTAGTAGCACTGGTTTAAATAGTAGTAGTAGTAGTAGTAGTAGTAGTAGCACTGGTGTTAATAGTAGTAGTAGTAGTAGTAGTAGCACTGGTGTTAGTAGTAGTAGTAGTAGTAGTAGCACTGGTTTAAATAGTAGTAGTACTAGTAGTAGTAGTAGTAGTAGTAGTAGTAGTAGTAGTAGTAGTAGCATTGGTGTTAATCGTAGTAGTAGTGGTAGTAGTAGTTGTAGTAGTTGTAGTAGTAGTAATAGTAATAGTAGTAGTAGTAGTAGTAGTGGTAGTAGTAATTGTAGTAGTTGTAGTAGTAGTAATAGTAATAGTAGTAGTAGTAGTAGTAGTGGTAGTAGTAATTGTAGTAGTTGTAGTAGTAGTAATAGTAATAGTAGTAGTAGTATTAACAGTATCACTGGTGTTAATAGTAGTAGTAGTGGTAGTAGTAGTGGTAGTAGTAGTGGTAGTAGTAGTAGTAGTGGTAGTAGTAGTAGTAGTGGTAGTAGTAGTGGTAGTAGTAGTAGTAGTAGTAGTGGTAGTAGGAGTAGTAGTGGTAGTAGTAGTAGTAGTGGTAGTAGTAGTGGTAGTAGTAGTAGTAGTGGTAGTAGTAGTGGTAGTAGTAGTGGTAGTAGTAGTAGTAGTGGTAGTAGTAGTAGTAGTGGTAGTAGTAGTGGTAGTAGTAGTAGTAGTGGTAGTAGGAGTAGTAGTAGTAGTAGTGGTAGTAGGAGTAGTAGTAGTAGTGGTAGTAGTAGCAAGAACACTGGTACTACTAGTAGTAGTAGTAAAATAGTAGTAATAGCAATGGTAGTAGTAGTTGTAGCAGAACTATTATATTATTAGTTGTATAGCTTTTATTTTTAAGTATTAGCAGTAGTAATAGTACTGGGAGTAGTGCTTATTTAAGGTAAAGGTGTCACATGAACAGTACATCACAGTAAAATACTTTCTTGTTACATCCCAGCGATGTTAGAAAACTGGGGTCAGAGTGTAGGGTCAGCAATGATACAGCGCCTCTGGAGCACAGAGGGTTAAGGGCCTTAAATTTTTAACTTATTTACTGTAGTAGTAATTGTAGTATTATTTTTATTTGTAGCTCTTTTATCATTATTATTAATATAATTATTATTCATACTATTACTACTATTATTATTAGCAGTAGTTGTAATCATCATCAGAGTAGTAGTAGCAGCAATATTACAACTTATATATATATATATATATATATATATATATATATATATATATATATATATATATATAAATGTTTTCATTTTTTTGTAATCTGCAAGTGTAAAATCCAATCTGCAAACACACTCACATGAATACATACCGCTGTATGTTTAAATGTTAAAGACGAATTCATTAAGGAAGCAAACTCCAGTCCAGTAATTACTAAAGGAGGTTTTATAGGTCAACAGTTTGATCTATAAATACTGCCTGTATGCACACAGGAACTAATGTTCAAGTTTCACAAGCATGCATGATGTAACTGTGATTTCTGGCTTGAACTCATGTGCAAACGAAACTCCAAACACCAACCGTGTAATAAGCAAAAGCTAATTTCATTCAGACATAAATAAAGCAAAACTCTCCTCAAATCGCTCCAATTGCATTTTGTCAGAAACCTTGTGCTTAGCAGAAAAACCTACATCTCAGAACTCTTAATTATTAATAGAAAGTGCATTTTAGATTTTCCCATTGCAATTTTCACAGCGTCTTCCTCCTTTTCCCTGACAACTGCCACTGCTGATTTATTTATTTATGTTTTTCCCCCATCTGCTTATCCTCTGGGTTGAGTGTGTTCTATTGCTGATCTGTGATTTAGAACAGGACATTAAAGAGATTCTGTCAAATTCAAAACAAAATGGTGAGCACACTCTGAACTCCAGATCTTTTGTGTGTGTGTGTGTGTGTGTGTGTGTGTGTGTGTGTGTGTGTGTGTGTGTGTGTGTGTGTGTGTGTGTGTTGGGTATGTGTAGAGTTGGTAGGAACGCTGTGTTCTTTTTTTTTTTTTTTTCTCCTCCTGCTCTATCTTTGTCACCTCTGGGAGTTTTCTCTCGGTTGTCACGGCAATGTGTGGGTGATGTCAGCATGTTCTGTACTGCAATTTGGTAGGAATATAACCCATAATAATCATGTTTTGTTGCCTCCAGTGCAGGTCTCGTACCAAAACGGCATCTGTATGAAAGACGCTTATTCTCTAATACGGTCGATTATCAAAACCTCAGCACGCCTTCACGACAAACCCGTGTTGTTGCCTGAGCGCATCAACGTTGTTAGAAATGTGCAAACACGTACGCGAGCAAAGTGCAGACAGCAGGCAAAAGTACATACAGGAAAAACAGATATTATGGGGTTCACTGAACAACACACACACACACACACACACACACACACACAAAACACACTCACACACATGCACACACACAAACTCTACAACTTAAAACAGACACTTATTATTTTTACTTCCATTCCTGTACACAAAATATGTCCTAAGTAACCATTATTAGTATTGTAGAGAGATCTTTATTACAGTATTTTAAGAAGAGCTTAAATTTAGCACTAGATTACCTCTAGACACAAGACAGGACAATTGACACAATCTAAACAAATACAAACTTTTTCCATTATAAATTCTGCTTCTTCCAGTTCTGATACCATTCAATGGTTGCCAAAAAGCAGCATTATAACAAGGTTATCACACCGTCCAAGTTGAATTTATGGTAAAACTCATACGGTTTAGTTTCATTTACAGTGTTGTAATCGCATGATTAAATTATGCTAAAGGTCCAAAACCAAATCATGTTAATGTTCAGTCACATGGATCCAAGTAAATTCAATGAGTTGAACATTTTTCATCAAAATACCATAACATTAAGCATGACCATATAAACAGATATAGTATAATATCATTTCCTAATATGTAATGTTTAATACATACAGTATTTACTGTATACAGTATAATTGCTTCTTTTTACTTAAAAAAAAAAAAAAGAATAAAGCATGACAGGAAGTGCTGTTATAGAAGAATGATAATAAAATTAATATATAAGAGAAATAATTAAATATAATCCATGAAAGGATGTCGTGATGAGGTGGTGTTACTGTCACCACACCATAAAGTTGATTGTTTTCAACTGACTTCATATTCTGAAATGTTTAATCCCTTTAATACAACAGCAATTGACTATAGTTTCCTTAATTATTATTTTATAACCAGACTCTCTTTTTATACACTTCTAGTTACATTTGTATTTGTATTAACTGTAGTAGAAGTAGTTTAAGATCATCTACTGGTGCAATAAGACCAGTTAGTATTTAAGTGTTACATTTGGTTTTATATGGAGACTGATCTCTACATAACACTAAAATATACAGATTTGTTTTACTGCACTTCAGCAAAATTAGCCTCATGGACAGCATTGTCCTCAGAGAGCAGCTGATCAATAGAGATATGCCAATCCTAATCCCTCTACAAAATATAACCACAGCACTAATCTTCAAATGCATCCCAAACCTGTTTTTCTATCTGTCTTTATTGTGCATCTCACCCTCAATTAAAAGCATGTGTACCTCACTTTTCATGATGGTTAATGCCATCACCTACAGAACCAGGGTTGATTTCCGACAATTAGTAAATCAGCAATAGTGAACAGTGAGAGGTCAGAACTGACTAATGCTTGTGGAAGTGTACGGCAGGCCGTGGGGGCAATTATGACATTTACTCTGCTGGATTATAATTTCAAATGAGTGTTTCAAGCGTTCCCCCGGTGAGGCTCAAGAGGCTGCGAGGATCAATGAAAATAGACTGGAGATAATCGATAGGAAATGGACACATACTCGAGTGGCTCTACCTGTGTGTGTGCTGGATGTTGGATCAATAGCTCATGTTAAGCGGTGGTGAGAAGGTTTTATTGATGGGTTAACGCTTGTTTAGTTTATGCTTCTGCTTTCTCTCTCTCTCTCTCTCTCTCTCTCTCTCATTCTCTCTCTCTCTCTCTCTCTCTCTCTCTCTCTCTCTCTCTTACTCTCTCGTCACTGGGTCAAACTGATTAGACAGGTGGTACACACACACACACACACACACACACACACACACACACACACACACACACACACACACACACACACACACACACACACACACACACTGTGTTCAGGCTTAGTGACCTCCCCACCACTCACCATCCTCTCTGATCCTCAGCAAGGCCTTCTGGGAGATTAAATCCAGTCTCACCACTCTTTAACCTCCTCAATTGGACAACCTGGTTCGAATAATGAATTACTTACTTACACTGCATACTGTTCAAGTATTTTAGAAAATATGATCTATTTAATATACAGTAATACTAGTTGTAACTTTCATTTATGTGTCTTTTTTCTATACATACAAATCATTTTTTTTATTGATTATAAAAAATATTTAAATAAATGTATTATTTAAAATTATTTTTATTTAACAAAATATTCAGGTGTGTTTTAATTGGAAAAAAAAAATTTGTGCAGATTTAACTCAACAGATTAGTGTAAGTAAAAAAAAAAGAAATTATGTATTTTTTTTATAAATGATTATAGTTTGTTATGTTTTTATTTAGTTTGATTGTCTGTTTTTTTCCTCACATTCATATACCTGGAAAATCCATTCACTTTGAGATACAAGTGAAAAGAATATATAATCCAATGTATATAAAAAAATAAAAATAAACAACTACATTAAAAGTTTAATAGGTTGGTCATCTTTTTTTTTAATTATATATATATATATATATATATATATATATATATATATATATATATATATATATATATATATATGTATATATATATATATATATATATTTATATATATATATATATATATATATATATATATATATATATATATATATATATATATATATATATATATATATATATATATATAAATGTTAAAACATAATATATAGAATATAACTATAAATTCTAATTTATTATCTGCATTTGTTAACAATTTTTATCATCTCATGTACAACAACATGAAGTACATTGTAGGTAACTCTGCATTACCGAAACTCCCCATGCAAGTGGATTTTTCATTCATGTCCTCAAAATACTTAACTAAAGGCCATGCATTAAGTAGGACATTCCACAATATTATAAATCACAGAGTCAAGTTACAGAATTCGTCACCACAACTTTGTGGCCTTGAAATATTAACTCATGGCTTGAATATATAATTATGTAGCCACTCTATGAAAAAATAACCACTAGGGCTTAAAACTCAGTAACTTCATAACATAATGGGGTAGACTTACATGTTAGTGTGTGTTTCACTGGTTTTAGTGTATAAAAATTATTATTATTATTATTATTATTATTATTATTATTATTATTATTATTATTATTATTATTATTATTATTATTGATTGTGGTAGTAGTACTAGTTGTAGTTGTTTCATAAAATGAAAGTTATAAAGACAAAAACATTCTAAGTGGAAAAAACTTCCCAGTTTGCTCTGTGGCAGGTGAAGCCTAATACTAGTGGACTAGTAGAGACTTGTCTAACACCACTAAAACACAAGTAAACTGTGTCTGTGCGACATATTGTGGTTGTATCGTGTGTATTGTGTACTCCTTTATTCCACACACATACCTGTCACTTCCTTCTTCTCTGGCCCTTTTCCTCTTCCTGGGAAACAGGGTATGAAAAAAAATATACATCGTTCCTCATCTCTCACCTGTCTTGCCTAGAAAAGGTTCTGCATTGTGTTTCAGGCCCCTGCAAAACAAAACCCGTGAAAACTTAAAGCATGGCTGAGCTTTTTCCGAGGCTTCCTTCAACAACAAAATACACCTTCTCCCCAAAACAACTCCGCTCAAATGGTTTTGTCCCTCTGAGCTTACCTAGCACAGGATGGCAAGAGATGGAGAAACAAAGGGACAGGTGGAAAAAGGAAGACAGAGTGAGGCAAGGATTCCAAGCGAGTAGATATCCATGCACAAACAGAGGTAGCATGTGTGTGTGTGTGTGTGTGTGTGTGTGTGTGTGTGTGTGTGTGTGTGTGTGTGTGCGCATGCATTCCCCGTCTAGCTGCAGAGTCTTCACCTTCCTCCCCAGTTCAGTACCTTATTACTTCTGCCACTCGACGCTGCCTCGCATGGCACAGTCTTATGAATAATATACGAGCGTGCCGAGGCGCAGGAGTTAAAAGAACGCGGCGTGTACCATGGGTCAGAGCAAGAGAGAAAGAGAGAAAGAGAGAGAGAAAGGAGGAAAGAGAAAGATGCGAGTTGAAGAGAGAATATAAAGGAGTGGCAGGTGACTTTGGCAGACAGGAAGGCCCTGTCCCGTCACAACCCACTTTCATTTGAGGCCGCCGATCCTGCAAAGGTGACAAGACACATCATTGTCAGGCTGAGCTAGCTGAGAGAGAGGAGCCGATGGTGACAGACAGGACGAGCTGCGATAAAACAGTACAGACACACACACACACACACACATGCACACGCATGTACAGAGAGCAGGTATCTCTGGAGAGCTGATCAGTCAGGAGTGTGTGTGTGTGTGTGTGTGTGTGTGTGTGTGTGTGTGTGTGTGTGTGTGTGTGTGTGTGTGTGTGTGTGTGTGTGTGTGTGTGTGTGTGTATGTATGTATGTGTGTGTGTACTCTGCAGGGATAAGGACTGTATCTCGGTCTCCCAAGTTGGCAGTGTGAAAACAAACATTACTTTTGATCACGGCGCTCTGAGCCTCACGTATACGGCTTTGGTGGAAGATGTGCTTTACTGCTACAGGATGACAGACCGCTGTTCTGATATACAAGATGACTTACACACATTGATATACACACACAGTGATGTACACACAAAGCTCATGCTGACACCTACATATAAAAGTACATATAGTGAAGAAACACTGAGTAACATCAGCACACACAAGAGTAGCCACACACACACACACACACACACACACACACACACACACACACACACACACACACACACACACAGTCTAGCCTCTATGTGCTTTACCTATTGTAATTCAAACTCACAGTTGCTTCAGCTTTTCTTTTGGAATGTAAGTAACACTCAATCATTTGTAACACAAAACTGAAACTTAATTTATTGTATTTTTTTCATGTAATTACTATTTATACTGTTTTATAATAACATATGCAACTGTCTAATATTATTTTGAAAAGCCACAGTCACTATAATTAGAACTGTTTTAGTCTTTGAATCAAATGAGAATAAGTATCTTACTTTAAATGAGAATCTCACTGGCGTCATTTTTTGTAATATTATATTCAGCAAAGGTAAAGTTTTTGTCATATCATATTTTATGTCAGGCCCTTGTTGTTTAAAAAAGGTCTGTGTGTGTGTGTGTGTGTGTGTGTGTGTGTGTGTGTGTGTGTGTGTGTGTGTGTGTGTGTGTGTGTGTGTGTGTGTGTGTGTGTGTGTGTTGAAACTGTAACATATATATATATATATTATAGTTTATTATATATATATATATAATTAACTATAAAAAGGTGAAATGTTACAGCTTCAGTGCAACACATATTTATTCAAGGCATCCTTTCTTTATTCACATATAGAAAAAAGATAATAAACTCCACCGAAAAATCATTTTTAATCACTAAACATCTGTTTTACTGATGCGCCAAGTCTCAAATCAAGCACACATCCCTCAATTAAAACCGTTCATGTGGAAACATATCGTTTCCCTTTATTTTACTCTGTTTAATATAGATAAAAATACCTTTTGCTTCACAAATAAGTTTAAATGAGTTAACATTGTATATATTGTATATATATATATATATATATATATATATATATATATATATATATACACTATTATACATCTATTTCCCTTTTTTAGAAGGGGAAAACAGAAAAAATATATAAATGTGAAATACTTTTATGAAATGAAAAACCAAGGCTGGTTTCATAAGGCATAATACTGTACTATAGGTGAGCTTGATTTTATTTGTTCTTGGTGATATAATTATTATTATAATTATTATCTTTGATAATTATTTTAATGATAATTTATATAATTATAATAATAAAAAATATAATTAGCATTATTTATTTATATATTTAATTATATAATTATTGTTATTATTGTTTAAAAAAAATGATTGGACATTATTACTCTAAACAATATATTGCATTCTAACATGATATGGATATGTTTATGATTTCATGATAAATGTAATCTTGATAGACATCTTTAAAAGAAAATCTACTGATCATTCAGATATTCAGTACTTATATGTCATTCCAATGCAAAGTTTGTGACAAAACACACTCCAGCAGCTGGATAGCGATCATGTTTACATTTTTTTTCCTTTACATTTTGTTTCACATACCACTGATATGTGCAGCATTGGGTTCCCATTGTGACTTTCAAGTATTCTGTTACTTAAAAAAAAGTCATCTATTCACCTACAAATCCCTGCTGGAGCCAGAGCCATGGCTGTTCCGCCAGCTACTGTCTGCACTGTAGCACACTCATACAAAGTGCAGTGTATGTGTGTGTGTGTGTGTGTGTGTGTGTGTGTGTGTGTGTGTGTGTGTGTGTGTGTGTGTGTGTGTGTGTGTGCCATTTTCATAGTTTGACCTGGTTACCACAAGCTCACCTCTAGAAGACAAGGTTAAGATGGATGGGTCTAATTAAAAGAAGGACTTGTCCGCGTCTGAACGGCCGCAGGTTTCCCTTACAGGTTCTTTAACGGGCTCCATTGTGGCTGTAATTATGGGCTGAAGTGATTAGTTCCCCCTGAAGGCGGAGAGGTGACAGACAGGCGAGCCTGAGTAACCCAAGTAACCTTTCAATATTCCATCTGCAGCCCTTTGTGATGCCAGTTCAGGACAAATTTCACCCAACATCCCCGCATTTGACTTTTTGTGCTCCTTCTTGCATGGCTTTTCGGCCTTTTTGTTGTTGATGTTTTTCTTTGTTTTCTTATCACTGACATTTTCATTAGATATCAGGTCTGAACATGTGTATTATATATCCCGGATTAGATTTCCAACAAAAAGGTTAACAGGGAGATCTTCTCGACTGCCCATGAGTCATAGTTCTTGGCAGGCAAGGTGAGCTGGACGTCCAAGACAGCGTGCGCCCAACCGTGCTGAGCTACAGAGCAGATGACACTCCACTTGGGCCATTTAGCATGCAAGCCTTCGCCAACCTTTGTGTGTGTAGGTGTGTGATGGTGAAAATGTCAGTAAAAGAGGGCACTGTAAACAAATATTAAGACCAGTTTAATGTGTGTGTGTGTTTATATGTGTACCTGACAGTGACAATAAATTTCAATACTTTTTTTTTATTTCGGTAAACAGGTTTATGTGTTACGTGTATGTGTGTGTGTGTGTGTGTGTGTGTGTGTGTGTGTGTGTGTGTGTGTGTGTGTGTGTCTGCAAGGAATACATTAACATTTCCATGAGAATAATGTACACATACGGCTGCTCAACCTAAAAGAGAAAAGAAAAAATTCATTTTTGGAAGGAATCTCCGGGGCAAGCAATTTGTAACAATTAGCTGTAAAGCATAAACTGCATCATAACTTCTTAATTGTTCTTAATTATTGTTCTTAAATTTGATCATTTCTCAAAAAAAACACCTCAAAAATGCTTTTATCATCTATGCAAACTGAAAGATATATATATATATATATATATATATATATATATATATATATATATATATATATATATATATATATATATATATATATATATATATATATATATAAATAAACACATCTGTTAGCGTACCAGCCGGAACATGACATACCTGAGACTGGAGTGTTTATGGAGTGTGTTGTAACTCAAGTGCAGGAGATTAAACGCAGATTTTTGACGCTGGTTCACATCAGATGGACTCGTACTGATCGAGAGAACAGTAGCATATGGGCCAAGTGAATGTGTGAAACACTGACACAAGCAGAGAAACACTGAAAGCCAGCCATACGCTGTGCCATTTTAAAATAATCGTTTTTTTGTTTGGTTTTTTTGCCGCTGTCTATACTTACATATTTGGTGCGTCATATTTAATGTAATAATTATGTAAGTATAGACAGTTAATAACACTTACATAACATGTCTTTAACACTTTGTATAAAGCCCAAATCCATAAACCACCATCCTTATAAGTTGCTAATGAAGAAATCATTAACAATAAGAAGTCTTATAAACTAGAATAGTCCCTTATAAAGGTCACAATGCACAATAAATCAGTAATCCCTTTATTAACATGTTATAATGCAATGGATTTATGAATGGTTATTATGCTGCATAATCAGATTCACAATGCTCTACTTAGTTTACTGTATTATGGTAATATTGTATACCATACACATATAATATGTAAGATACTGTTACTAATGTCTTTCAGAAGTAATTATAACAGCATGTATAATGCCTTGTGATCTAATGTATAACACCTTGATAATGTGTATAATGCCTTGTGATTATATTGATCCAATATAACATGAACATAAGTCATAAGGTCATTTTACATCTGGCCTTTGTAGAAATGTAAAAGTTCTCATAATCAGAAGTTATTGAGACACTATTAAATATCATAATTGTTCTTATGAGAAACAATTGCAATTTATTTTTGCTCCCGACTTACACTATAGCACAGTTATAATCATTTATGACTATAGGTCATATATCAAATCCATAGAGATGATAATGAGTTTATCTGTCAGCAGAAAATTTCCATTTCTGAGCATTGGAAATTTACAATGAGTTGAGGATCTCTATTTTTGATGGTATATTTCCAGTGGTTAATGATTAGGCAATAAAATATTACCCTACTGTTCATTTTACTGATGTTGTAGTGAAAATCAGGGAGCATAATATGTACCATTTCAGATTTTTTTTGGTGTATATTTAGACTTGAGAGAACCATTTTGAATTGGCTGCAAAAGGTTTCCCAATATTGGCATGTGCACACATCTCAATCAGCGGTAATTCTGTAGCCGGTGTGCTTTAATGTGCTTTAATGTGGCACTCTGACAGCTTCTCTATTGTAGCCTAATGCGTTTTTGATGGGCCGTTTGATGGCGCTTAATAACAAAGCTGATAAGATAAGCTAGGTAGAGCTCGCTGCCACTCTGAAGCCTCTGCAATCAAATGGGGCCTTTCCTCAAGTGACGCATGTCAACACACACCTTTGTGTGTAAATGGCCCAGGTTAACACACCTGAACAGTTAGAAGGGAGAGGAACTTCTCGAACTCAAAAGCCCATGCACACACAAATACACAACACACTACTGATATAACACTGAAAATCCTTAGGTTGAGCTTTGGATTCTGAAACGAGGGTGTGGGGGGTGTTATCTAGATAGAGAAATTAAGAACATAGAATTTGTATAATTTCTCTTTGTGTTTCTAAACACAAGTTCTTTTGTTCCACTTTTGTGTCTTAAAAAGCTTTGGGACAGGCTTTAACGGCAACAATGCATCAGTGTTGCAAAGATAACATTTGCTTGAGATGATAAAAAAAAAGCTGTAACAATTATTTCTTGATAGAATGTCATTTGTTATAGCACTATAAGCTTTTTTAGCTTTTTCCACACCAACTCTTCCTTGACAAAAAAAGTCTATTACATTTGTTACCAAGATAATTTGAATGTTGCATTTGTTTTGCAGGTGCAATAATTTAAATAACAAAGTAAATATTGTGAGGCCTAAAAAAGCTAATTCTTCACAGACAAAGTAAAATGACGTTAATAGTAAAGATAAAATAAAATGATGTTAGCTACAATCTACAAGCTCTCTAACTCTATATTCTTGAAATTCTGTAAAAATTATTTTCAAATACATCTAAAAAACAAAGGAAACCTTACTATATTACATAACATATTACATACAAAACTAGCTGAAACATTACATCATATTACATAACTATTTTATATATTTCGTTATAGAAGTTTAAAAAATACACATATCATACCTGCCCTGGATTGCAAACTGTAAAATAAATAGCTTGCTAACATGTACTTATGTTTGCTAACTCAACAATATACCTTCAGCCTGAAGTAAAAAATCCTAATAGCAAAAATCGTAAGCTAAATAATAATGTGTTCTATGTTTGTAGGATGTGGTTAGTTATGCCAGGGATTTGTTTAATTTTGTCTTAGCTAGCTAAACATGTTAGCTAAACACAACATAACAAAACAAGTGTACATTCTTTGTTGTTGAAATGTAAACTAGTGGTAGAGTGTAAATTATTATTATCTGGCAGGCTATAGAACTGTCTGGCAAAAGGTTGTGAAATTTGTCACACTGTTTGGGGAGGGTCTAAGAAACATTCTGACCCAATTTATGCCAAGTGCTGCCAAAGCTTTAGCACCACTTTCGGGTCAAATTTGAAACTAATTTGGAAGTATGTTTATATAATATCTTTTTAACCTTGTGTCGAAAGTGAGGCATTCCTTGATTCCTTGGATTCCATAGATAGTCCAAACTTGTGGCCTGTGATGATCCAATAAATCTGCAAAACCGCCCAACAGGAAGTGAGGCTGTATCTCAGTAACTTTGCACATTGACACAAATCTTGGCATATATCTTGGTCTGCAGGACCATAATCTGAGACAACAGGACCATGATCTTTGTGACAGTGTCATTTAGTAGTCAAATGTTACTCCTTGGCTTGTAAAAATTTACTGTCGTAAGCTACCATGTTAGGACCAGCTAAGGACCAAGCCCCCAAGAAATACACTTTTTGTGCTTTACCACTTAGTCACAAGCACTTACAAAGATTAGCATTTTTGCTACTCCATCTCAAATTTTTATCCAATCTTTATGAGTCACATTATCTTGAGATCTGTCTGAACAAAATCATTGCAATTATGGCATATAAAACTGTTTCCTAGTACGATGCTGGCTAATAAAATAAAATAAAAAACAGGATGTAAGGACATATTTTGAAATTGCATCTACATAGCAGCACAAAACTCTTTTGGACCATACCTTGAATGTGTTAATGACTGCACATGAAGCTATGTCTTCAGGTGTGTGATCTCTCTGGCTTGAGCTCACACTTTTTATTTTTTTCTTGTTCTAAGGAAGCGACAACTCCCAAATGTAGGATAAAACCCTTAAAAAATGAACTACATCGAAAAGCCTTGGTGGCTCAGTGGGTTGCTTGTGCACATCTGTTCTGCTGCTCTGTTCAGTTTCGAGTCTCTTCCCTGTACATGCTTTATTTTAAATCCAGCAGCAGGTGGTGTAAAACAAACGATAAACCCCCTTAATAAGAAGGTTTCTTGTTGTAGCTGGAGGTTCAGCAGGTTAAGGCCAGTGCCTCTCCAGGGCTGTAATGATGGTTCAGGTCCTGGTTTAGATGATGGGAATTCTGTGGTAACTGTTTCTTTAACAGTAATTTGCCTCATTGCTGGTAGAGGTGTATAATAAAAGATAAACCTCTCAGTTGGGTTAAACCCCTATGTTTGTATGAAGTATGAGCCTTAGCTCAAGACCACTGCTGTGCACTAAGTGCTGGACTTGGGTTCTGGAAGAGAAAAGCCTGTTCTGTTCAACCAGATACCGTGGAGAGGTAAAAGGAGAGTTTATACCACACTATGCTCTCTCTAGATATATATCACTGTGCAACAACACTTGATTCAGTTACATGATTCTTTAAAAAAGTTTATCGTGAATAGTGACAGTCCAACACCTCGCAGCCCCTGCTCTTACCAACTTCCTGTTCAGGCTTTGACCTGAGGTGTGGCATCTCTGGCTTGTGCAGTGGGTAAGTGTGTGTGACAATTGTGGTTTGATATTTGAGTCAGGTTGTTTCTATAAGTCTAGCTTTGATTCTGATTTATTGTTTTTATACACTTAAAGAATTTGCACATATTTGACATTTGTACCATTTTAGATCATTTATCTTCAGCTATATCGTCCATTAATGTATTTTGACATTGTCACCTGCATAGTTTCATAACTTTGGTTTTTTTATATCAAATATGTGCATGTCCTTCCTCTTCAAAGCTTTATTATTCATAGATTCATTATTTATTTATTATTATTTATTATTATTATTATTATTATTATTATTATTATTATTATTATTATTATTATTATTATTATTATTATTATATTATTATTATCATTATTATTATTATTATTATTATTATTATTATTATTATTATTATTATTATTAATAATGATAATATTTAAACTGACCTATCAAGGTGAGATTTATCATGATGAATACTGCATTACAACTTTGTCAATGACTATGATAAGAGAAAACCAACCAGCCATACAATGTTTTTATGAGGCTTGGTTTGAGTGTGTGAGGTTATTAAGTCAGAACTGAAGGTCAACCAGTCAGCACAGGATGGACATTCACCTGCACACACAACAGGCGAGGAAAGACGAGGGCACCAAAGACGTACCTCTATTCTAATAGAAACCCTTAACCTTCATCATCATTATTATTATTCTCATCCCTCTTTTTCTTAGCAGCTGCTGCTGGGCACACACACACACACACACACACACACACACACACACACACAGAATAAGACAATAGCGGAATGTCCGTGGCTGCAGGCAACACTTGGACGCTATCTGATTAGGGCTGAATGGGGGAGAACAGATACGAAGACAGCGGCGCCTTATCAATGAAGGATCGCATTTCCATATTCAAGCCTGGGGAGAGATAAAGTGGAGGCTGATGAGAGAACCCTGATGGCCAGATCGCAGCTGAACGAAAGGCCGCGGGGGGAAGAAGCTAAAAGAAAGAGCAAGGGGATGGCTAGCGGGGAGGAGAGAAGAGGAAAAGGAGAGGATGGATGGTAGCTTTCAGCAGCACCGTTAAAAGCCAAGACGAGCACCAGTGATTAATGTGAATAAGTGTCCAGGGGTCAGAAACCGGTCTGCTCCGCTGACCGCTCTTAAGAGAGGTTACATGATGGTCATTCGTCTCACACACACACACACACACACACACACACATTCACGTACACACGCAAATCTCAAGACAAACCGCTCCAGGATCAGTTACTCAAAAGGGAAATGAGGTTGTTTACAGGTGATTAGTTCAGTGTTTAGACACTTCAATCAATACAAAAAGGTATACTTCAAAACTTCAATATATATGTATATATATAACCTTCAGGTACATTATTGAGAAACAAATAGGTAGATTTTTTAATCTTTCAACAAATGTTAAGCATCAAAAAAAATTTTTATAATAATTATTATAATAAATGCAACTATTCAAATGAACAATTATGGTTAGAAAATAAAACAGATATGGAGATTCATCCAGATTTCTAACACTTCAAAAGAAAACTGATTATAAACAGGGACACTTTATTTAAAAGGTTATAACAAATTCATAAGCATTGTATTACTGTTACAAACAGCTATATTGACTTTTTTATAAGAATATGAAATGAAATGCTGAAGCCTATGTCTGATGTAGGTCAATTATTTTATGGCGTGACAACTTAAATGTTGATCAAATGTACATTTCGTACTCTTATAAGAAGCACAATGTCCAAATTTCTCACAGTGTTATTGAAATGCTCTTCGTAGAAACAAGTCAATCACTTGCAAGATATGGATATAAAAATCAGTAACTCAGTATTTCAGTCTCTCAGCTCATAACTTTGTTATCCAGCATTGCTTTATGCTGTAGGAAAGCATAACCCTGTGTGCTAACCCACTTACACAATCCTTATAAATGTGTTATAAAAGTTCTGTGTTCTAGACACTACTATTTGGCATATCAGGCAGTGGTGGACTTTCTTTTAATGTAAAAAGAGCTATAAATACATTCTACATTCATTCAGAATCAATTATACATTGTTGTAATTATTTATTAAAGTCATTATTGTCTTCATTATTAAGTGTTAACATTAAACATAGTGTTCATTACACATTTTAGTGTCATCAGTAGCAAAGCATTTTACACTATTAACAAATTATAATATTCTGAAAAAAAAAAGTCTGGAACTAAAATATATTAATAGTAAAAATTTATAATAATAATAATAATAATAATAATAATAATAATAATAATAATAATAATAATAATAATAATAATAATAATAAAAAACACTGGGAATTCTGATTATTTCAACATTTGTGTTAAAATATTTACTTTATAGTAGTATGCATTTTTTTTACTTTTTAGTATTAACTTAACTATATTACAAGATTTACAACTCCACTACATCAAGAAAAGTACATCTGGGACAACTGACCTTTCCAGCTATATGTGGTTCATCCCCAGAATGTTACCACAACATTCTAGGCACATAATAGGATGCCTACAACTGTCTTCTGATGAAGTTGCATACATTTATTTTCTTTACTTGAACTAGGAGACCCAATACCATCAAATCTTTGGAGTTAGAGTAAAAGTTTTTGACTTGCCTGCTATAGAGCTCTGACCTTATCCTTAGTGAACACCTTTGGAATTGGAACGCTGACTGCACCAGGCCTCCTCATTCTACACCAGTACCTGACTTTACCAACATCTGTGTGGCTGAATGAGCACAAATCTCCACAAGAACACTCCAAAATGAAGCTGATCATCTTCCCAGAAGGATGGAGGTTATCATAACACCAATTGTAGACTAAATGTGGAATAGAATGTTATAAAAAAAAATTACTAATACCTGAGAATTAGTGCATACTGATACTTAGTGCATATGTATATTATTACTTATTATTTTTTATATATACTTATTATGACCTAATATTGCTTATGCATCCTTAGTGCATAAGCATACTACGAAGTTAACGCATGTATTCATCACAAACATATAAAAAGCTAACCGTGTCTATAAGTTTAAATGTAATATATTATTCATATGCTTCATGTTGTAGTTAAGGTTAAGTCTTTATTAGTATATTAATTTATTATATTATTATGTATATTATTAGATATTAGTGCATGACTATTCATCTAATGTTAATGTGAAGTGATATAATTATACAATACATTATACACGGTTTATAACATTGTAAGTAGTGTTATATCACCAAACCAAAGAAAATCCAAGCGTTCTTAGTCAAGCATCATGTTTCCTCTTTCATACTCACACTGATTTTTCATTGATGTGGCAAAAATATTTATTCTTTACCTTTCATTCAATCAAAGTGTTATGAACACTACTTAACAATTTATTATGCATGATGAACATAAATGAAGTAATATTTATTGATTTTTGTCAAACAATTATAACAATGTGTGATGTCTTATGAATTCTTAACATGTCATGAAGGTATTCAGGATAAACATGAGCTTTATAGAAAAAAGTGTTACACTCTTAAATATAGAGTATGAGAAACAGGCTGACATGTGATCATATTTTATAGCTTCTATACAACTGCAGACATGTTCGAAATCACAAAGGTCGCATATCCTGGGCTTCTCATATACACAAAACACGTAATCTCATGAAGAGATACACTGATTCACAACACAGATTACAATGGCATGATGAATGTGTGGGGACAGTGAGAGGATGTGGGTGGCATATTGTCCACTCAGGAGGGTTCACTTGACCCTAATCATGCAGATACACACACACACACACACACAGCCCCCCCGGCTCACAGCAGTGGCCCACTGACCACACAATTGGTTCAACACAGACCCATTATTCATTAAGGTCTTCCCTCATGGTGTGTGTGTTTATCAGTGAGTTTAACAGACTGCCTGTTTGTTTTTGGTCTCTGAAATAGCTATTGACTGTCTTTAAACACACGGCCGGGTGACACATCACCGACAGACCTGGGAAGATTGATCAGAAAAATGAAGACTGGAGGGTCACACAACTTAAACAGGAAACACCCGGAAGCTCAATAGGAAATCTATTGAAACTTAACAGGAGGTGATTTTTTATTTAAATTTTTGTATTTCTTGCTTTTAATTATGAAAGTTAAAGATATGTTGTGTATCTTTGTAAGCGCTCATGGCTAAGTGGTAAAGCACAAGCCAAGGAGTAGTAAAGAAATAATTTACCCTCATGACATTGAGTGCAACACATACTGGACCGAACTGAAAATTCAACAGCTTTATTTGGCCGATAAAATGCTTCACTGAAAAGGGAAGGCAAGGAGAAATAGTGACTTATTTCTGGCTGTCATTAACATGGTAACAATTAACATATGGCAATTTTACTGCTGAAATTTTACAAAAAGCATTGTTTTAATGTTTAAAATGTAAAAATGATTATAATTGCATATTAAACCAGAATGGTTTAAACGGTTTTACATAACATATGTATGTATATGTGTGTGTGTGTGTGTGTGTGTGTGTGTGTGTGTGTGTGTGTGTGTGTGTGTGTGTGTATATATATATATATTGTACCTGAACTAAATAATACTCAAGTGGAGTCTGGACACCATACTTTTAAGGGTTAAATAAAGGCAGACATTTTGAGAAGTAAATAATTAAATAAAAATATAAATAATAAATAAATAAATAAACAAACAGAAATAACCGTGAGAGCCTGTGGTAGTCCATGGCAATTCAGCAGGGGGGAGAACAGCTTTGATTACAGTTCCTTATTATTGTATTTTTGTTTTACGTTTCATTTTGTGTGTGTGTGTGTGTGTGTGTGTGTGTGTGTGTGTGTGTGTGTGTGTGTGTGTGTGTGTGTGTGTGTGAGTGTGTGAGTATGTGTGTGAGTATGTGTGTGAGTATGTGAGTATGTGTGTGTTCCAAAGGGAGCACACAGGGCTATCCCTAGAGGTAGGTGTGTGTGTGTGTGTGTGTGTGTGTGTGTGTGTGTGTGTGTGTGTGTGTGTGTGTGTGTGTGTGTGTGTGTGTGTGTGTGTGTGTGTGTGTGTTTGTACCAGTGAAAAAGAAAAAGAGCACAGGGAGTTCTTTTTTAACATCACATATTAAAGCACTCTCTCGCTCTTCCTGAGGCTCAAAAACTCAGTCAACAGCTGCTTTGGCTGATATTTTATTAATGATGTAGTTTTAATTAGTTTAATTACACACAGGCTCTCTTTTGTGCATAATTTCTCTGTGTTTAATGAAAAACAACAATGAAAAAAATATAGAGAGCGCCCACAGAGATAGATACGGGGCTGATGGGTGAGCATTTTTTTTAACAACAAAAAAAAGCAAGCAAGTATCCATTTATAATGTCATAGAATTCTTCTGAACTCTTAACCCAGTAATAATAGATGCTTATGTGTGACTGGCAAAACAATAACACATGAATGCATTTCATTTCTGAAGCGATATGAGTCAGTCTGCTGGAATTGAGCGATTTGCCATTAATAAAAAAAAACCTACAAAAAAAAAAGGTATCATGTTATTGTAAACAGCTTCTGTGTGCGTTCACAAACAGCTGTTCAAAGAATGGTACGGCTGCTTGAAACTTAATAGGGGAAGAAAACGGGAGCTATCGGTGGATCTGCACGCACACTCGGGTCTCCAGCGGCGTGTGGAGAATGCAGAGAGGACAGTACCATGTTACACTAAAGAGCATGCACCCGAATGCCAAGATGGCACTGAAACCAAAAGCAAAAAAGGAGCCTAGGTCTTTATTAAGAGTGCAACATTAGACAGGGCCGGGTCTATAACCATGAGCATTTACTGGGACGCCACAATGGTTAGTCAGCAGCAACTCAATCTGTCTTGCTCGCTTTCTCTCTCTCTCTCTCTCTCTCTCTCTCTCTCTCTCTCTCTCTCTCTCTCTCTCTCTCTCTCTTTCTCTCTCTCTCTCATACACACACACACACACACACACACACACACACACACACACACACACGTAATGACTCACAACAGAGAGCAGGCAAAAGAAAGAGGAAAATGTGTAGCGTTTGGTATTAGTATTAGTATTAAAAAGCTGAGTGTTTGAATAGGGGAAAAAAGAGGCTGCTCATGTCGAAACCACTCCAGATTATTTGCCCACCATTAACAAGGAACAAATCAGGTCATGTGTGTGGAAGTAGAGATGTTGCTCGGGCAGGCAGACTTGCAGAAAACGTTGACAGGAAAGGTAAATGAGATCCAGGAAACCTAATCTAAGACTGAATCAATATGGTGGCTCCTCATTATCTGAGAATGGCCTGCTTGTGTGTATGTGAAAGAGAGAGAGAGAGAGAGAGAGAGAGAGAGAGAGAGAGAGAGAGAGAGAGAGAGAGAGAGAAGAGAGAGAGAGAGTGTGTGTGTGTGTGAGTGTGTGTGTGTGTGTGTGTGTGTGTGTGTGTGTGTGTGTGTGTGTGTGTGTTAAAGGAATGCGCTTGCGCACATACCGCTCCTATTCTGGGGTTCTGGAAACTGTCTGTCTCCAGGACTCATTACTGCCTGCTTTCACCCACACGCCGACACAAACACAGTGACACACACACACTCACACACATGCGCACACACATGCGCACACACACACACACACACTTGAAAACACACTGACCAGCCAAGCAGTGTGAGAGTCACAAAAAGTGCCTAAATTTACTCTGGGAAATGTACTCCCTCCACCTGGTTGGCGATATCACTCAGTGCTTGGGACAGCTTTAGGAGACAATTCATGCCTGCTTTTTTCTTTTTTTTTACCAACCAGTGTTGCTCGCAGTCAATAACAATAGCATTAGCGTTAGCGCTGGCGATTAGCACGGCCGAAAGGTGCTCTTTTCGTAATGCGACGTGAAAAATGGGTAACCGGATCGCACACACTGCCCACTCTTATATCCCATAATCCTCCCTGGCGGGACTGTCGAAACCATCTTAGCTTCCCGAACAAGATGAAGTCTAAGGTTTCAGCGTCCAAATGTGCATGCGTGCATGTATGTGTGTGAGTGTGTGGCTGTCTGGCATGTGTGTATATGTTTCCCCCTCAGCAGAAAGGGCACGATAATGGAATGATAATGTTGTTTCACTAAATAGCTACCTCAAAGGTCAGTCATTGAGTGTCCCGGATGGTACGGCCCACTTTCAGAAATCCTGATGGGAGATAAGGGCATCACGTAGGCATTCCGGCTGGAATGTCGTCTTATGTCAAGCATGGCACATGCATGCCATAGCGGCAACCATTAGCGCACTCGACCTGACACACATGCGCTTTATACTAAGAATATGAGCGCTGTCGACAGGAGTGTTGCTATGCCAGAAACTCAAAATAAATCATCCAGGTGCTATAAAATTGAAGGAGGGGGAATGTATTAACATGCATAAATATGCAGTACGAATGCACATTGTGTCAAGATTTCCCCAAAAATGGGAAAAAAATGGTGGTACAGTGTATTACTGCGGTGTCTTCGTTGCATCATTTTCATAGCCATTTGACGCCCAAAAATAAAAATGAAATCATTTCGATAGCGACTGGAGTAAAGCAAATGCAGAGAGGAAAAAAAAAAGTCTTCCTTTTCAGTATTGCTATAGCAGCTACTAATTATGGAGATAAATAAAGTCGACCTCTAGCATAAAGCTCTATTAATATTTAACGATAATTAAGAATATGTACACATGCAATATCAATTATTTACTTCAGCATTGATGTATTGACCTCCCAAGGGAAAATCTTGGATATGATCAATCAAAAGAAGAGAGAGGCTTAAAGAGAGTGGGAAAGACTGAGAGAAAAAGGAGAGAGAGAGAGAGAGAGAGAGAGAGAGAGAGAGAGAGAGAGAGAGAGAGAGAGAGAGAGAGAGAGAGGGAAAGAGAGAGAGACAACATTTTTGGAACTGGCTCTCTGTGGGACCTCCAGGCGCTCATCAAATGGTTCAACATTAATAACACTATCTTTAATGCTTACACATTAGTGTTTGCAATAATTAATGTATGAATGATCACCAATGTGGAAAAGAATTATCAATAATTATGAATAATGTACATGCATAATGAATGGGTTTTTGCCTGAGGGCAGAATCTGCTGTGGCTGCTCGTGTCCTGAACACAGAGACAAGGATCAAAACGCTACTCGTGCTGTGCTACCCCAGCATCTGCCCTCCTTTCATCCAGTGGTGTGGTGGATTGGAGCCCGCTGGTATACCCGTGCCATGTTTTAGCATTGTTAGCAGGGAGCACTCGGGCTGGGGATGGTGTCATGGTGGCAGGAATTAACATTCTTGTTGCTCTCTGTGTTTTTGAGACATTAATCGGAGAGCAGGTCTGAGCCATGCCGCTTTAGCTAGATTAATGTCTAAACCTGGCACCTGAGTGCTACCAAAGCCCTGTGCAATTTATTTTCAGATAGCAAACATGCCTGATGCATCATTGTTATCTAATTATAGTTGAGACTAATTTTGAATGCAAGAGGGTACACTATTAGCTAAATTAGTGAGTCTACCAATGGTGACAAATGTTAGATTTTTTATTTACTTGTTTATTTATAAATTTTTAATCCAGATTGTATGTTGTTTTAAACAGCATGCATTGTAAAGCAGTTTACATAACATTGTACTAACCCGAATTTTTTTTCTCTTTTTATTTATACCATAATTTGTATTTATTTATTTAGATGTCAAGAGAGTGCAACATTTCTGTGCATAAACTCAATTGTATTGAATTGAATTGAATGTAAGAAAGTATTTCTGCTTTCACTGATTGTTCGATTGTCATATTATTTGATAGATTCTGAATGGGTTAATTGTTGTGTTGGTTAATTTTTTTATGACAGCAGTTCTGTTTATATATATATATATATATATATATATATATATATATATATATATATATATATATATATATATATGCATACCCATTAAAATTAACTAAAACTAATCTACTGTAAATTCAAATTTGCTGTCAAAACAAATAATGAAAAGTACAAATCTGATGTATCCTGCTTTGTCTGTCTACAACTTTGGATATATATATAGACACTGGCCCATCGAAGCATATCCAAAATCATCTCTGTGACATTTATAGCTGCTGCCCCTTAAAATTACTGCAAAGTAACATTGCAGTTTTTAACGTTTGCTGAAATAACAAGACAGTTTAATGGGGTATGAATGTAAGAGAGACCTTTTAGTTCTCCCTATCTCGGGAACTGTACACGGAGTTCTCTGAACGAAAAATCACTAGTCCATCGGGCCACTTTAGATTAGACCACAGTGAGAGATCAAATGTGCAGGGCCGGGACATTATCTCCTCCTGACGGTGAGGGATGCACAGCACAGGAAAGTAGGGAACCCCGTAATGAGCAATTGGAGAAGGACGTTTTTTTACCGTGGCACCTCTGGCCTGTCTGGCCTCCCAGGGCTGCGCAATCTCTCTGTGTCAACAGAGCTGGGAAAGGCTGATTCTATTAAGATTAAAGTAGTGGAGGTAGGATGGAGAGTCACAGGGGCAAGTTTGATCATCGGGATTGGGTCATCGCCATTTGTTTTGCTCTTTCTCTGAATAACTCACTAAACTGCTAAGATGTTAGATGTTAGGTGAAACTATTTGATTTCAAACTCAAATTACAAACAAATGCAGTCATATTTGCATCGTAAAAAAATCTAAGTGAATGGATTCTAATTGAAAAGAAAAGTTAAAACACTACGGCATCCTGCGTAACGGGATACTTGTGGTATTTTTTTTGATGGGTTTGTGTTTACAGTGTTTATAAAAAGTTTCCTTATGAATGTCATTGTTATCGTTTCAGTTTGCCTTTCATAATCATTTCCTCTTTACCCCACTGTTGTCATCTATTTAGATCTTCTTGGTTTGGCCATTGCTCCGCCTTGTAGGTCTTTAGTTTTCCCACCCATTTAGTTATTATTCTATTGTCATTATGTTATAATTTTTAAATAATTTCCAAACTCTGGCAAGGAAAAGCCGAATAGCCTTATACAGTAACTTTTTTTTTTCAGCATCAGCACTTTCCTGTTGTTTAGAAGAATATGAAGAAAATGTATAAGCATGCTGTCCATTAAAAAATATAATCATGTTCTTTTCTATTGGTCTTTATCACTTACAATGTGAATAATCTACACATTCATATTGTTCTTAGTTATTATTTAACATGACATTTCTATCAACATTTAAACATTTCTTGGTAAAAAACACTATTCTGGACCGTTTAGTTTCTATTCAAAGATTCAAATCAATTTTGGAAATTGAGAAAACCTGTAACACAACAAAATACAGGTGAGGTTACATGATTTTACCTTGAACACCATGCACAGTAGGGGACTAAAAAAAAGAGGAGAGAATATTACAAGATCTACTGCTTGTAATTTTCCTCAGACAGCCATAGGCAGAAAGCAATGCCCTTTGGCCTCCACAGTGACCTTGGGATAGTGCCCCGCCCAGTTTTATCCCACAGCTGGGTCTCGTTATGGAGTTCCATGAAAAAGTCAGGCAGCCATTGCAGAGGCACATGGTAGCTTCTGAAAGAGGCCAAAGAGTATGAATTAACAACAAATAGAAGAATGCACGAAGAATTAGAGGTGTTAAGCTGCTTGAGAGTTGTTAGTGACCTTAAACTACAGTTCAGAAGTTCGCAGTCTGTGAGAAATGACATCTAATGAATAAAGAACTTTAATGGCAACTTTATTCCTATATACATAAGCGCTGATTGAGAATGAGTAGCTGTTCTAGTTATTCATGGAATCTGCCATTTTAAATATGATATAGAATAGAAGATGAATAGATGAATAGAAATATTCATCAGATCTGTTAGCTTTGATGAATATTTCTATTGTTTATGTAATTAATACAAACTTTATTGGGTGCACTCATGGCATGGCAACAACAAACAAAGGAAATACTACTACTACTACTACTACTACTACTACTACTACTACTAATAATAATAATAATAATAATAATAATAATAATAATAATAATAATAATAATAATAATAAATGTTTTACCTTAACCAAAATACTGCAGGAATATTTTAGGAATGTTTATACATTTCAGGAAAATGTGAAATTTTAACCGAATTTTGTAGCATGGAAGCATCTAGAATAATATAGGACGTAGATCAATGCATCGATTTTAAAGTCAACACACATTCATAAATCAATTAGTAGCAATTACAGTTAAAAATAGGACTCGGTAAAATAGGACAAACTACCTAAGAAAAGCATTAGTGTGTGAGAGTTTAGCTAAATGATTTACATTGATATTTTAAATTAAAAACCCCTTTTCACCACCTCATCATTCACTTAACTCTGAACTGTCCAAACAAAAAAGTGAGTCATGAACCGGTCAGTGACTGTCAGGTC
>NC_139582.1:9277616-9365116 GCF_946808225.1 Silurus aristotelis
TGACCCTGGAAAGATGTGAGTACAGTGTGTGTGTGTGTGTGTGTGTGTGTGTGTGTGTGTGTGTGTGTGTGTGTGTGTGTGTGTGTGTGTGTGTGTGTGTGTGTGTGTACAAATGTATGTTTAGTTATATTAAAAGATGTTTTGAAATTTTACTGGTTTAACCGCAATAAAGAACAAAGAAGATGAAGTACTCAAAGACTTGAATGTGTTACTTTACAACACACAGACACAATACTTATTGTGACTACACATCTTTTGTGCAATCTTGTGTTTTTTACAAAGTAAGTCTGAATCAACTTTCCTTAAATATTTTTCAGAACTGCCATGTTATGTGGCACAACCTGCACTGACAGACACACATACACTTACCCGCACACCAACTCACACAAACCCACACACACACACACACACACACACACACACACACACTTCCTTCCCGTTACCATTCCCCCCATCGCATGCCACAACCCCCTTAAGATACAATATTGCCTTATTGCTACCCGACTCTATTAAAGACAAAAGGTCATCCTGGGAAAATATTAAACTGGCGAAGGTCCCTCCGTCCCCGCCGCTTCCAAATGTGCGGAGAAAGCAGAAAAAGGTGTTTTGTCCTGCACGTATGATTATATCTCTCAAGCTTATCCTCTGCACGTTGACCCAAGGGCATCGAGTTATTGGTCTCAGATGCAGCCAGGCGCTCGGTGTACAAAAGAGCCTCTTATACTACTGCTTATGACAGCAGAGCCGAGGAGCGGGCATACACACACCAACACGTGCACACACCTATGCGCACACACACACACTGAGGATACTTAACACACTCATGCAGCGCTTTAATAATGAGGTATACAGCTGATTCCAGGATTGTGGGCCAATTTTGCCCTTTGTAACCTGACTTTTTTCACAATGAATCTGATAACTTTTTACAAGTTGATTTTCACAACATTGACATTTTAAGCATAGAGTTATCAAATATAACTAGTCATCAAATAATTATCAATATATATCAAATATTAATAGTTATCAACTAGTTCTTAAAATTACATTTCAATCAATACCTTGCACGTTGTGTTTACATCGTATCCACGCACGCATGCTGATGCGCAATTAAAAAGAAAGACAAATAACCATAACGCAATGATGCAACTGCGTCCAAAATCCGCAACGTGACATCATACCTCGGGACGCATGTGTGTGTTTGTGTTTGTAAGAGCATTGTTTAGCCAGAAGGATTCAAGCATCAAATGATTTTTAGGCTTGATTTCCCGCGGGAGTGCTCCGAGGTCATCTCATCTGCAATGGATAAAAAAAAAAAAAAAAAAAAAACATTTGCATGTGATTTGTCACGGCTGGCACATTAAACTTTTATCCGGACAAAAACACGTCAAATAAATTCACACACGCCTGCACTGACAGGCGAATGCCGGACCAGACACAGCCCAGTGCCACTTCCAATTACCAAAGCTACTTTTACTGGGCTTGAAAAATGCCTGCGCTTGCCCTCCTATCTGTCTCTTTACTTTCGTTTCTTCCCCCTTCCCTTCCCATTCAATGACCCCAATAAATCCCAGGCCTGGGCGTGCAGGTCTGTGTTTGTCACCCGTATCATCACTTTGTGTGTATATCAAGCTGCCAATCAGAGGTCGGCGTGTGGCAGGGACGTCTGGCTGATTGGAGAAGCTCGGGCCTCATGCATGGATTTAAATTATAAAGAAGGGATTTCTGTCCAGGCCTCCCAGCGAAGACGGCACAGCCCGAGAAAAAAAAACGACAAATTTAAGATATAATGAATATGTTTAATATTTTATACTCCTACGATAGAAATATCTCAAGGGGGTGGGTGGTGGGTGAGGCACTGCTTTTTTCCTCAATATCTTTAGCTCAATATCACATCACTTGTATAGCTCACTTTCTCGTTGTTTTTTAGAAGAATCAAGGCTTTTTTCCACAAAAGTGTGAAAGAATTTCATTCTTGCTTCTTCAGAGAAAGATGAGTCTTTGACAGCTTAAAGAGCCTAATCACTGACAATTACCAAAAGGCCAAATCTTTTTCTTTCACTTTCCACTTTCTTGCTGTCAGTAAATGATGACACTGCACTCGATCGATGTCTGGATCAGTGCAGTTGCACAAATTCTTAATCCGTATTTCACCAAGCATGATGGAAGGATTAAATTTGAGAACTGCAACTGCGGATGTGCACTAGTTAGATCCACATGTGCGTTTTATTATTTGTAAATAATCCGAGGAAGAGATGATGACGTGTTTTTCATATGATCTTCTTACATTCCTTTTAAATTGGTTATAATTGATTCTTTTGGGTGTTTTTCTTTATGCATGTCAACAGCTGAAGTGGCTTGTTCTAGGAGTGCAAAATAATCATGATTATGCAATATTTATAAGCAAAAATGTGTATTATAGGAAGGTAAATAACAATAAGGTTGTGTAATGCAGCCCGAGTCACTGATCATCTGCAGGTGATTATTTTTTTATAACAGCACATCCTGAACACTACACTTCTCTAAGCTAGTGTTTGGATTAGCTCAACACCCATGCACACAACTTAATGCCCCTCACTCCTCTACTCATCAGATCTATCTATCTATCTATCTATCTATCTATCTATCTATCTATCTATCTATCTATCTATCTATCTATCTATCTATCTGTCTGTCTGTCTGTCTGTCTGTCTGTCTGTCTGTCTGTCTGTCTGTCTGTCTGTCTAAGAATGTTTTATCCCTTTGATACCACACTCTTTTGCCAATGATCCTTCTTCTTCGTCTTCTTCTTCTTCTTTCGCTGCTCCAATTAGGGGTCGCCACAGCGGATCATCCGTCTCCATACCCCCCTGTCTTCTACATCTGCCTTTTTCAAACTAAATACCTTCATGTCTTCCCTCACCACATCCATAAACCTCCTCCTTGGCCTTCCTATTTCCTCCTTCCTGCCGGCTCCATCCTCAGCGTTCTCCTCCCGATATACCCCATGTCCCTCCTCTGAACATGTCCAAACCATCTCAATCTCACCTCCCTCACCTTGTCTCCAAAACGTCCTACATGCGCTGTCCCTCTAATAAACTTATTTTTAATCCTGTCCATCCTCGTCACTCCCAACGAAAATCTCAACATTTCCAGCTCTGCTACCTCCAGCTTCACCTCCTGTCTTTTACTCAATGCCACTGTCTCTAAACCATACAACATCGCAGGTCTCACCACAGTCCTATAAACTTTCCCTTTCACTCTCAGTTTTATATATACAGTATATATATATATATATATATATATATATATATATATATATATATATATATATATATATATATATATATATATATATATATATATATATATATATAAAACTATATGACCAATCAGAATTCAGTATTAAGTATTTTGCTTAAAAGGTCAATCTATATGAGAAATAGTATTAGTGTTAGTAAGAGATGAGTAGATCTTTAGGTATGTCGTATATTTTCTATAAAATATAACCAATCCAGCAATCAGCAAACTAACTGACCAACAATGTCCTCGGATTACTTGTTTACAAATTTCGCTTTGATTTTACCTTCAAATTCATCATTCTTTTCTTGGTTTCTGATCTTTATTTTGCTTTACTCCAATCTGACTGCAATAGCTATCAAAATAAGACGCTGTTGCCATGTAATACATCAAAAGACATCGTTTTCATGTCTTTGTCATGCCTAAGAAGTAAAAATTTTGACAGATGAAATATATGACCCAGAACTTCACCACACTAGTTTTAGTAGCTGACTGTACAACCTAACATCTACAAAACTCAAAGTGAATTCTAATTCATTTTTCGCCAACGTTGTAAACAATGCAATTTTTCTTCTTTTTTCAGTCTTGCTTCATTTTATTAATCGTTCTTGTGGGTTTATTTCATTTGATTTGCAATCACAACCGACAGCACAAACAGGAAGCCTGCAGTAAAAGCAGGTCAGATATTCACTCCAGAGCCTAGTGTTTTCAGCATTTCCTCTGTTCTAAAGCCCAAAGACGAACGCTTGTTGAAAAATTAATTTCTGCTTGTCCTGGATTTGTGTACTGATCAATGCATGGGGAAAAAAAATAAAGCATCACTTGTAATCTGCATGCATGTTATGCATTATTCATCCTGCCCTTTCAAACATTAAACGCATGTATTAATTTCATTTATCATAGACAATAACAAAAGTGCAGCAGCAGTATGGCATGTGCTACTAAGTCTTAAACTGTAACAAAACTCACAGAGTCTCCAGAGAATACACAACGCTCTCTTACATGGAAAATGTACATGCATGTTTTATTACATATGTGAGTTTTTTTCATAATTATTTTAATGTGATTTAATGATAAATTTAATGTTACTTTTTTACTGGTGGTTTGATTTTCATGTTATTTCTTTCATTTTTCTATGTGATTATTTATTTATTTGTTTGTTTATTATTTTTCATTTATTATTTGTTTATTTGTTTGTTCAGTTAATTTCTTTTTGTATCTGATGTTTACATAGAATTAATTTATTAAAAAAATATTTGATTTTCTTTACATGAGCAATTTATTTTCACAAGTGATTCAACATGATTTGTTTGTGTTTTCACATGTGATATTTTTTTGTAATAGCTTTCTTTTTTCAGATGTGATTTTATATTATTATTTGTATTGTATTGTTTTTTCCCAATACTTTATCACGTGATTATGCCACATGATTATATTATTTTTATTATATTTGCACACTTCCCACAGTTAACTTATTACACATTATATTTTACATGATGTTTATTTAGAAATGAGAATATATTTTCTTTTAAATATACAAATCATTAGTTTTTTAGGTCACATTTGCCCAAATAATTTTACACAACCTTTCTCACAATTCAACATCAATTCATTGTCAAATGCGTTTTTAATGATCTGTTAAATTGGACATAAAAATTTCATATAAAAGTTTTATTTATCTCATGTTATGTTTAAATGAACTTTCACCTGTTTCACTCAATCACATGTGTAAAACAAGATAAACTGAAATAGTAGGTATTTTTTGAAAAACTAGCAAGATATGGTGAAAAAATTGCCTATCCTTTCATTCAAATGATGCTAATAAATATAAATGTTCAAAAGGGCATGCTATTGACTGTTACAGCATAACCAATGTATTTATTTTTTATTACATTTTTCTGACAAACTAATTGGATTTTTTTTGGACACCTGCCCATAAGATTCATATGAGCATTTTGAACACTGCAATCAACATTTAAATCTTTATTGCTGTTGTAATAACTTACACTCTTCTGGGGAGATGTTCCACTAGATTTTGGAGTGTGCTTGTGGATAGTTGTGTTTATTCAGCCATACCGGTGTTTTGGTACTGGTGTCAAATGAGGAGGCTTAGTGTGCAGTCAGCGTTCCAATTTATCCCACAGGTGTTAAAAGGGTTGGGGTCAGAACTCTTTTGCTGGTCTTCCACTCCAACCCAACCATGGAAAGCATACAGTGCATCCGAAAAGAATTCACCGCGCTTCACTTTTTAAAAATTTTTTATGTTACAGTCTTATTCCAAAATGGATTAAATTCAATATTTTCCTTGAGATTCTTCAAACAAAACCCCATAACGACAACGTGAAAGAAATTTGTTTAAAATCTTTGCAAATTTATTAAAACTAAAAACTAACAAAAAAAATCATGTACTTAAGTATTCACAGCCTTTGCAATGACACTCAAAATTATGCTTCCTGTTTCCACTGATCATCACTGAGATGTTTCTACAACTTGACTGGAGTCCACCTGTGGTTAATTCAGTTGATTGGACATGATTTGGAAAGGCACACGCCTGTCTATATAAATGTCCCACAGTTAACAGTGCATGTCAGAGCACTAACCAAGCCATGAAGTCCAAGGAATTATTTGTAGACCTACGAGACAGAGACAGGATTGTATCGAGGGACAGATCTGTGAAAGGGTACAGAAAAATTTCTGCAGCATAGAAGGTCCCAATGAGCACAGTGGCCTCCATCATCCTTAAATGAAAGAAGTTTGGAACCACCAGAACTCTTCCTTGATCATGCTGGGAGAAGGGCCTTAGTCAGGGAGGTGATCAAGAACCCAATTGAGGCTCCAGCATTTCTCTATCGAGAAAGAAGAACCTTCAAGAAGAACAGCTATCTCTGCAGCATTCCACTAATTAGGCCTGTATGGTAGAGTGGCCAGACAGAAGCCACGTCACATGAGAGTCCACCTGGGACTTGCCAAAAGGCACCTGAAAGACTCTTAGACCATAAGAAACAAAGATTGAACTCTTTGGCTTGAATGGCAAACGTCACGTCTGGAGGAATCCAGGCACGGCTCATCACCCAATACCATCCCTGCAGTGAAGCATTGTGGTGGAAGCATTATGCTGTGGGGATGTTTTTTAGTGGCATGAACTGGGTCAACTAGCCAGGATAAAGGGAAAGATGAATCCAACAATGTACAGAGAAATCCTGGATAAAAACCTGTTTGAGAGCGCTCTGGACCTCAAACTGGCGTGATGATTCATTTTCCAACAGGACAACAACCCTAAGCACAAAGCCAAGATAACAAAGGAGTGGCTACGGTACAAGTCTGCCCAGCCAGAGTCCAGACTTTAACGTGATTGAACATCTGGAGAGATCTGAAAATGGCTGTGCACCGATGCCGAAGCCAAGCTTGTAGCATCATACTTAAAAAGACTTGATGCTGTAATTGGTGCCAAAGGTGCTGCAACAAAGTATTGAGCAAAGGCTATGAATACTTATTTACATAAATCTATTATTAAATATTATTATTACTTTTTAATACATTTACAAAGATTTCAAACACACTTCTTTCACATTGTCATTATGGGGTACTGTTTGTAGAATTTGGAGGAAATTAATGAATTAAATCGACTTTGGAATAAGGCTGTAACATAACAAAATGTGGAAAAAGTGAAGCGCTGTCAATACTTTCCATAGAGCTGGTTTTGTGCATGGGGGCATTGCTATTATGAAACAGGTTTGGGTCTCCAACTTTGTGCCTTAATGGACCACATGATGATGTTGGTTATAATGTAGACCTGTCAGTGAGTTAGACACAACCATTTAGCACTGGTGAACTTTTGGCCTGGAGTGACCTGGGAATGTAGTTTTCTACATTTGCATTTTACATTTACATTCCGATGCAAGTATTCAAAGAGATAGACGTACTCCATAGTGAAACTGGCAGTGATAAAGAAGTTCCTTTCTGGAAAAAAGTAACAAACTATATAACAAGTGTGAGATAGAAGAACTTAAAAACAAACATGAGCTGAGAGTCAGACATGTACAATCAAGCATAAATTACCACCAAATATCAAAAGATGCTGTTTAACCTCCACTTCGGTTAAACATGACTTGTTTTAAACTTATATTTGAATGGCAAAAGATAGACACACCAGCACAGAGAGCTGGTGTTATTCTATCTATTACGAGAGCTATTCTGGGATTTGTTTTCCAATTGGCAACATCAGTAGGGCAATTATAGTATAATGACAGAAATACTTCACTTATGAGTGATGTTCCTATGACTACATGGCACTGACGTACATCTTTAATGACAAGTGAAATAAATCTAGCAATTGCACATTTATTAAGGCATATTGGTAGCACGTTCTGTGAATACCATACATACAACAGTACTACAGCCTATGAATACATTTATGACCTGTTATAATGCTTTCATAAATCATTATTCAACTTCACATTTGAGAAGCAATATTTAAGAATGCTTTCATACATTTAAACAGAATGCGTTATAAGCACAGTTTATAACACATAATGTCAAAAAGTGTTTGGTGATGGTGATGCAAGACCGATAAACCCGATGAAAGTGATTTAGAATTCACCATATGAAAAATGTTTTTAATACATAATACATATTGCTAAAAAGTGCAATGCTTTTTTATAAATAATGATGATAATGTTTAGAACATGATTCATCTCTGATTCATAGAAAGTGTTACTGCTTTATTCAATAGTCCATTTATAAATGCATTCATAATTCGTTGCAAGTTGTCCATGATGACAGGATAAACATTTCCCAGAATGTTTTTTTTTACTGCCTCAAAGATGCTGTAAATTCTTTTTTAAATAACATCATGTGTAATGTTAGTATCACTATTCATTCCAATGCCATGTACTTTTATAACTTATAATGTTCTGAGCATAATTATAGCACAACTGCAATACCTATGTAAATATTTATTAGCTGTTAATATATGTAAAAATTCAAACAAAGTGAATACGTTAAATGTACAGACATGATTATTTCTATATATGTTGAAAAAACCAACACCATACAAAACTAGATAAACTGTTTTCAACTAATTATTTATACTGTAAGCATATTCATTGTTTAAAAGCATATTTAATCTCATTAGGAGCACTTAGTTATGACGTTTAAAATGTTAATAATGTTTTTAGCATGAATTAATATTACAGTTAAATTGTTATTCACATTATTATTGATTAGATATAAAGATTATTCAGTACCAAACACCAACAATGCAACATGATGATAGGCTATTACTTGTTTAATGTAGTTATGAGAGTTGATAAAAAATGCTTACAGGTTATCAACACCAACTTACAAGGTACAAGAACACTTTATAATGATCTCTCAACATGAAAATATAAGTGCTTATTCCTATTTGACTGCATTCGATCAATTTAAATGACAAGTTGCCTTAACACCTGCATTAAGTGCACTAAAATGCTTTGTTGACGTAAGGTGTGTTATGATATTTTCTGTGTGGACTTACTGTACATTCTGTTCAACAAACAATCAAACATCATTAATGTCATACAGCTTTGTAAGTCAGAGTCACGTGGACTTTAAGGTTAGTTGAGAAAACTTACAAAGGTCTGGACTTTCAAAGAGCATTTTCTCCAAGTCTCTCCCAGATTGTGAAATCTTTCTTCCTAGATTTGGTGGCAGTAAGACTGACATTAATACCTGCACTTTAACATTTCAAAGTTAGTATATGCTCTAAATACACATTCATTTATTTATATCCTATTGTTATGAGGTTTATATTTCTACTCATTAGATGTTTATGAGTACTCATGGAGATGCTATGACACTGTAATGACACGTTTATTACCTCTGGACAATAAATTAGAGTTTGGTTGTGCCATTCGCCAAATCGCATTTAAGCTACATAGTCAGTTGTCGTAACACTTTAATGTAACTCAGCCTGGAAAATGTCACAACACTCGTATGTCAAAAAGCACCTCAGTTCCTGACAGCAAATTGCACAAAACAGAACTTGAGATAGCTAATATTATGGGATGTAATAAAAAATATTGTTAGATTTATGTCACTTAATATAGAGGTCATGCACTGTATGTAGCCTTGCAGCTAGTGTTACCGTAGAAGCTAACCTTTGTTTTTGCCACAAACATCATGTACCTAGTAATATTTACTAAATACCTGAATGATCCAATGATAACATCATATCACATGTTAGGAGAAAAAAACCTGCTAATCTTGTAATGCGGATACTAATGCTGCCCAAATAGAGCTCATCCTTATTTATCAGAGCACTCGACAAACAATACTTAATGTCTGTCAAGCTTCATTTACTAGCAGATGAATGATAAATTGGTTTTAGTGTTTACTCTTTTGTCTTTTTGGAGACGCTACAGAATGTTTTAAATACAATATTAAAAAAACATATACTTTATATACATACACAGATCATCATATTTAATGATGCATCAGCTTCAGTATTGGTACTGGGCATCAAAACCATTCTCTTTTACTTATAAAAAAAATGTCGTAGAAGAAAAAAAACGATAGCAACATCTAAGCATTACCAGCTCATTGGCAAACCCTTTCCCTCCAAAATATAGGGGAAAAAATGTCTACAGGTGAGTGAAGTTAGCAAGTTTCAACCAGTATGCTGTTCTTATTGAGAAGCCATTATTGGTTATTGGAAAAAAATGTCTACAGGTAATGCTATGTGAGTAAATTTAGCAGGGTTTAACCAGAATGCTGTTCTTATTGATTAGCCACTATTGGTTATCGACAATAGAGGATTCTGTGCAATAAAACCAATTAAACATTCTTTATGTACAATTGTACAGAAGCACTTGTCCAAAGCGAAACAAAACCTGCTACAACTCTACTCAATCCAAGCTTATGAATGTGACTGGATAATGCAATTCTTTTTTGTTTTTTTTTATTTTAAAAACAGAAAACTGAATAGCCTAAGTGCATGAGTATGCAGTATTCTTTGTCATCATGTACACCAGGGAAACATGAATAGCACTAAATAGAATGTTCTACATTTCCAGTTCAAAAAACTAAGTACACACATTTTTGGTTTGAAAAATCCTTATTCGTTTCTTATCCTTATTCATGTCTAAAAGTCAAACTTTTAAGCTACAGGAGGTTGAAGCTAACTTTTTTTCACTCATGTACTTGGCATCTGGAGCCCAGAAGCCTTGAGCACCTTGCGACACAAGTCAGTGATTTCGGACGGGGTTAGCTGTAGATCACTGACGATACAGCGTCACATTGAACAATCCCTTTATTTCTTACTCACCTTGATGATTTTATAGTACTTCTTGACCTGGTTGTCTAAAAAGATTCCTTCAACTTGATCTTAGAAATTATACTTGAAACTAAAGCTGGTTGTTGGATGTTTTGGTGGAAATGTAAGTGTTGATAGATGAGTGATATGAATGCCTTGGATGGGAATGAGATCTGGGTGCATGGTGGTCTTTTGATGGATGTGGGCAGAGAGAAAGCTGCCAGGATACTAACTCTCATTTGCCTCATAGATCTGTTTTATTGGGAACATCATGATTGTGTAAATTTATGAGTGTGAAAAGGTCAGTATTGCTATTACCATGAGGAGCAATGCAATGGAAAGGTGACCTGTTCTTATTAAGAACTCAGTGTACTGCATCTGAAACTTCAGTATGGCGTTTATGGATGATTGACCTATGTTTTGTTTTCTGGCATTTAAACACCCCTAAGTTTCTTCTACTGTGTACGTACGTTCATCCAGCAATTTACTAAAGGATGAAGGATACATTTGCTCTACAATGAAAGCATTTGGGTTTAAGATAAAAAAAAAACATGATATCAAAATAAATCATGATTTTAACTTCTATTTTTTGAGGTTTTACATCTCAACTTAAAACAGAGCACTTTCAGTGGAAAACTGGCTGGTTGTAGGTGAGTTAAAAACAAACAAAAAAGTACACTTTATATTTAGTTGTATGGCCTTTGTTTCAATTATTACATCAAGCTACTAACATTACCAATCTTTTTTCCGGATACTTAACCAGGTTGTACTGCAGTTTATTTCATTTTTTTGTCTTGGGGGTTTCTCCCTACAACCGCCTCAGGCTCCTCAGGATGTCTGTTTGTTAATACATCATTTGTTCCTTTTTTCCAGAACATTTCAAATTGCTGTATTGTCTATGCCCAGTACTTATGACACAACTCCTATTTTCCCTGTAAACCTCTTCAATCATTACCATGACCTTCACCACCATGGAAGAAAACAATTTCAAAAGCGATTTCAACACTAAAAGAAACATGGTCTTTGAATTGCATACAGTTGGCAATAGTTGAAGAGAATACTTTTAATATCTTTAACTCTTAATACTTAACCAAATCTGTTATCATAAGCAGGATAAAAAATAAGTTAGAACACAAAGAGTATATTAAACACTGTGTGTGTGTATATATGTATATATGTATATATATATATATATATATATATATATATATATATATATATATATATATATATATATATATATATATATATATATATATATATATATAGAGAGAGAGAGAGAGAGAGAGAGAGAGAGAGAGAGAGAGAGAGAGAGAGAGTAACTAAATATGTATAGACATGAAATAACATTATATAATTTGACACTGTGTGACTCCTCATCATGATGGCACAATATCCAACAAAAGAAATCATCTCAATTTCACATCTGTGTAGATAATAGAGAGCAACAGCAAGGGATAGAGGGTGAGGGAGGACTGGAACATGACTTAAGTAATTATAGGTTGAACGAGTGCAGGCTTTTGTCCTGCCATCATATGAAATAAATGCTTTTGCAGACAGCTCCTTACATCAGCAAACTGCAACGCTTTAATCGAGCTTTCACGAAACTGCACGCTCATTTTCTTCACCACTGCCACGTCAAAATCTATGTGATAAACTATTTTATGTTGTATTGCATTTCTACTCTATAGTCTTGTCTGTTTTTTTGTTTTTTAAGCCTTTACATTAAATTTCTATCAGCCTTGTTTGCTCAGACTCTCCCTCTTTCTCTCTCTCTTTCTCACAACGCACACACACACACACACACACACACACACACACACACACACACACACACAAACTCAGAGTCTCTCAGGAAATGATTTCTGACCTTGCCTGCCCTCCTCTTCTCTCAATTCAGTCACACAGTTAACACGTTTTGTGTTTGTGTGTGTGTGTGTGTGTGTGTGTGTGTGTGTGTGTGTGTGTGTGTGTGTGTGTGTGTGTGTGTGTGTGTGTGTGTGTATGTGTGTGTGTGTGTGTGTGTGTGTGTGTGTGTGTGTGTGTGTGTGTGTGTATATTTCCTTAGAGAGCTATACTAACTGTATCCACACTCACTGACCCATTTAGCCTTTACTCTTGTTCAGTTTACTGTCTTGGACCTTTTCTCTTTTTTACAGAATTCAGGGCAGAGACACGTGTACCCACAAAGCCACATGGGAAGCTCCCTGTCCACTTGCCATCCTCTATATAATAAAACAATGGGAATGGATCTACCAATAATCCAAGAATAAAGAAAGGTCACAGCATGCTTTAATTGGTGACTAATCCACATCTTAAATCAGTTATTGATATCAACTCAAAGCTGATTCATTTTAAATCAGAGTAAAAAGTAAATGTTTTATACCACAACAATTAGATGTTTACTATCTGTTTATAGATGCTTTGAATTATATGTTCCAAAGACACCATAAAGCACAAATATAAGCCCCTTAAGCCAAGTTCACTAAGCATATAGTCATCTTTATTATCAAGTCAACCTTGAAATGAGCAAAAATAGATAGATGTTTGTCTAAAATCTTTTGAATAAAGAGAATATTAATTGCACTGGCAATTATGTACATTGTTATGTATATAACTGTAGTGAAGCTCAATGTCTGTCAACATTTTGGAAACACATAGGCTTTTATCTAAATGCATGTTCTTTAGTTTATATGCAACAAAATAGGTAATTTAATGGTATGATTGGATTTAATTTGAAGAAACAAATATATAAATGTTCAGATGTTCCACTTGATTTTCAATGGAAAGATTTTTCCTTAGCATGAATAACAGCTTTACACACTCTTAGCATCCGGACAGTATGTTTTTCTAAACATTTAGCTGAAGTACTTTGCCATGCTTCTTGTAAAACTTGCCTTAGGTGTTTTCCGCTAGTTTGATATTTCTTTCTTGCGATACAGTGCATCCCAGAGATCAGTCCAATAGGATTTAGTTAGAGTGACTGAGCAGGCCATTCCATGATAGATAACACTCCAGCTGACAGTTTGCTTTTTAAATAACGCTTACAGAGCTCGGATGTTGAAGTATAGAATAGTAGCCATGTTGGTTTAGTGTTCCTTTAACTTGGAAAATGTCTCCAACCTTCGCTGCTAAAAACAACACCAAACGTATAAGCTTCCACCTCCATGTTTGACTGTAGGTATGAGGCAGTCTACGGACATCCTCGGAACGGAAGTTCTTCTGGAAGTTCTTCTGTTAGAATTAAAAATGTCAAATTTATGCCTATCTGTCGTCAAAATTTTCTTCCACTTATTTACTGTCCAATTCTTGTGTCTTTGCTTTTTATGCATATAAAGAAACGTGCATGTTTGTTAAAATCCCTAAAAGACGGTGTTTTAAACCTTTTGCACTGTAGAAGGAAGTACATTTCCAATACAATATGGATTTTTTAAAACGCTATAAAAGTATTTCTTTTGTAAACATGTAATAATTGTATTAACATTAATTTTACATTAGCCCAATAAACACCTTCAAGGTTTAATAACCAATAATCTGGGTCTGTATTAGAAAAGTAGACTGATGATTTCTAAGCAATGTGAAATCGAAATAAAAACAAATAATTTGTAAAACAGATCAGCATCAGTTCAAACCAATACAAAGCAAGTGAATTACTAGTACAATAAGGCAGAAATCACAGAGAGAGGACATAAGAGAAACTGCAAGATAAAGAAAGAGAAGTATTTGATCCTTTATTCATATGTACTTAAAGGCCAAGGAATACACACATCATGTGATGCCAGGCTGCAAGGTCAGTTATGGGTGCCATTTAACCAGAATTAGCCGTCAATTTGACTGGACTGTATTACATGTAGTACAATATTACCCAGGGGACACTGGGAGATTTCAGGAAGCCTGGCCTAAACGAAACAGCCACAGACATCCTTCCATGTCTAAAAGGGTTTGGAGCCCAGAAGGCTTTGTGGGAAAGTTTTAGAGTATGTAAAGTGACTTTGACAGTGAAATATGAAAGAGAAGCATGTTCACAAACACACATCCAAAAATACATGCTGCATGTGTGAGTTTAGCTTACATGTACTTCTTTCCTAAATGTTATATCTATTTTAGCTGTTCGTGACTATGTGAATGACTTTCCATGTATCTGACTTTAATTGAAAAACGCCATTGTATTTTCCTTTACATAAGAAACATTGCACACCCTCGAAGTGCAGGGGATCCGGTTACCAGGGAATTTAAACATTAACAGCTTTCCTTTGGCGACAGAGTGTCACCCAACTCTTCTTCGGGCTCTCAACGAGCGTCAACACCAGGTTTTGTGCATGTACACAGAGACACAACATATATACGCACACTTCTACATACTTAAACAGATGCTAATCACCTGTCATCAACTGACAGAAGAAGACTGAGTGTGTCAGCTTAGGTGACACTAATCTACAACACATGATAGCAAGGCCACTAATAATGATAAATGGACATGATATTTAGAATAAACAGCTGAGGAGACACACAACATGATGTCAAAAGAATGTTCGGCCTCTGAAAGTGGCAGTTGAAAAGGAGTAGCAGTTCATCAAAATTTATATTTTTATTTTTAATTTGTAAATATAAATGTACTTAAAATAGGTGCATTTAAGGTAATACACTGGAAGCCTATCAAATTTGATCCTATATGGTAACTATATTGTTACAGTGTTGTTAAATTTGAATACACAAAACATTGGTCAGAGATTTTTCAGACAAGACAAGTTCCACATTTTATTTCCACAAAAATACAATTCTATTTTATTTATCAAAAATAGACAGACAGACAGACAGACAGACAGACAGACAGACAGACAGACAGACAGACAGACAGACAGACAGACAGACAGACAGACAGACAGACAGACAGACAGGCAGGCAGATTCCACACACACACACACACACAAGCTGTGTAGCAAAAACCCATCAGGGGTAGGGAAAGCTCAGTGGTATAGATTAGATAGATAGATAGATAGATAGATAGATAGATAGATAGATAGATAGATAGATAGATAGATAGATAGATAGATAGATAGATAGATAGATAGATAGATAGATAGATAGATAGATGGATGGATGGATGGATGGATGGATGGATGGATGGATGGATGGATGGATGGATGGATGGATGGATGGATGGATGGATGGATGGATGGATGGATGGATGGATGGATGGATGGATGGATGGATGGATGGATAGATAGATAGATAGATAGATAGATAGATAGATAGATAGATAGATAGATAGATAGATAGATAGATAGATAGATAGATAGATAGATAGATAGATAGATAGATAGACTGTATATATGTGCCATAACCTTATAACCTTCTACTTCTGCACATCTACTTCAGCCATTTTTCTGCATTTCTCAATGTCCACACATCTTTGCACTGCTATAGCCTTTATATTTATTTATTGTACATATGTTTACATATATATATATATATATATATATATATATATATATATATATATATATATATATATATATATATATATATATATATATATATATATGCAAATTAAATGCAGTTCATTACTGTATTTAAGGAGCTTTTTTTGCATCATCTGTACTTTAGTAAAGTATTTCCATTTGGGAGATTTTTACTTCACTACATTTCTAAATTAAATATCGTACCTTTTACTCAACTATATTTTGTGAACTCAGTCGTACCTTTTTATTTAGGAGCGGATAAAAACTAGTCAGGCACACAGAAAGACACCAATCGGGGTAGAGCGCGTTCTCTGTTTTGAACTTGTTTTGATTACCGCTTGGTGGTATCTACTTAGCACAAACACACAGTTCAGCGTAAGTTCAACAGCAAGCAAAACATTATGAGAGGAATAAATGATGGAAGAAACTTTAACTTGCCACAACACTCATGGCTTTATTTTTCAACTAGTTGAAAAAAAAGTTTTTTGGGGGCTCATGATTTTAATATATATCAATCAGTGTTTGACTCATTAATATCATTCTATTAATAGATTGGTGTGCTGAGAGTAACATTAGAGTCTTTTCATATAAACTGAGTTGATTAAGTAAAGAGTTTGTGATAAAAATGATAATAGGAACATTATAGCCATAATAAATAATAGTACATTGTACACTTAAGTGCATTTACAATAGTTTTGTACTTTTATTCAAGTGAAAGTTTAAAGGTACACTTTTACTTTTACTGGAGTTATATTTTACTGAGTGGATCTTTACTTTAGTTCAGGTTTGTGTACTTTATCCACCACTGCTGTTGAGCAAGGCCATTAGCCCTCAACTGCTCAGTTGTAAGATTGAGATAAATGAATTCTGTCAAATGGTGTAAATGTAAATGTAGCTCAACTCACACACAATAACCCATTATTGACGAAATGAACCAAAATCAGGTCAATTTCTTCATGTAAATTCACAGCTTATAAGACACCTACCTAACACCTTCCTGACAAATACCATAAACTACAAAAACAGACCTATCTTTACATAGTGCATTCGTCAATTTGCCATAATGAGTGACAGATTGTTGTTAACATAGACTTTTCATGACACTTTTCATGATTGTTTTTAACAGTTATAACATGACATAGCCTGCCAAGCTCTTGGATGGACGAAGGACTTCAGGGCATGCGGTTATAGGAAAACAACAAATAACATTGTGCTGAGTTTCAGCCCAGTGAATAGTGGAGTTACTCTTACCAGCCATGAAGTTGATTATTTTTCCAATAACAGCACATCCTAAAGTTTTATTCCTTTTATCTATGAGCAAGTTGCCAAGGAATACACTTTGATTTAATAAAGAATGAGATTTGATCTGTTTAGAGTTATATTAATATTGTGGAACGTCCACAAAGAAAGCTTGTTCCTGTGATCACTTATGTCAGTCACATGTTGTGACTTTATCATGAAAAATGTCTTGTATTATCAGAAGTCATATAACTTTACAGGATGATTAACATAAAGAAGCTTTTATGGCAGATAAAATCATCTGCAATAAACATTTATTATTATGTATGTATGTTTATGAAGGATGTAGATACCCTCATGAGCAGTGAATTAGTTTTGCCATTTTTCTAGCATTTTCTATGTAGGTTCAAATGTAAACCCACTAATTCATTGAAATGCTTGAGGTTGAACTTAATGTAAGTTGTGAGGCGTAGAAGATCCCACACACTTTAGATATACACACACATACACACATAGTGGGCTCACATCTGTCTCTTGTGGTCTGTGTGTGTATCCGAGTGTGATTAGTGTGCTCATGCTTCAGGATAAAACCTCTCGGTGTGGCATCGACAGTAATTCAACACAGAGTATATTTTCCATAAATAATTTTCTCTTTATTGATTTCCAATCTTGCACTGAAAAAAGATGTTGGATCTCTGAGGAGGAGGAGGAGGTGAGATGTATGGGTTGTTTAGCGTGCAGTGAAAGTCAGGAGGAGAGATTCCATATCCTAGGAGCTCCCGTTTCGACATGTTTATTTATGACGTCTCGAATGTGGATTATACAGGCCTGCACATGTCATTCACTAGAGACGCCCTAGAGAAAAGGAGCCAGAACGTATATAAATACTTATGCTTTGCATTTTGAATAATTTTGCATTAAACTGTGAACATTTATCTCCAATGGATGAAGTCTGAACATTGTAATCATCAAACCATAGAAGCCTTTTTTTATATGCTGCGTATTTGTGATCGATTTGACTTTTAACAAAGGTAATCTTTATGACAGATGATTCTAATTGTATTAAACCTTTATTAATATTTATGTCCTGTAATGGACTGGCATCATATCCAGAATGCATTCCCACCTCATGATCAGCGTCTCTGAATCCAGGGCAGCCCTGACCTGAATAAAGTGCTTACTGAAGAGGGATAAATGAATATTAATGTTGGTTTATGTTAACTGTCATGAAGTGGTTAAGATGGTGTCATGTAGCTGTATGAACACTAGTACACTGCTACCTATTTATCAATAATATATGTAATCTGCATTGTGTGTTATAGTCATCAAACTATAAACTGCCATAAGCAAATATTTATGAAACAGTATATAATTCAGAATTGCAAAATTAATTACTTAATCTGAAACTGTCATAGCTACATTTACAAAACAACCCAGAAACATATAGTTAAAAGCAATGCAATAAATTCAGGGATTGAACCTGACAACACGAACAAGCACAAAGCTACGATGAAGTAAGAAATTCTTTGTAGTATGGCAAATAATATTTTTTTTTTTTTTTTAGCAGTTCACAATTTCTTTTTGGAATTAATAAAGTACTTTATTAATCTATCTATCTATCTATCTATCTATCTATCTATCTATCTATCTATCTATCTATCTATCTATCTATCTATCTATCTATCTATCTATCTATCTATCTATCTATCTATCTATCTATCTATCTATCTATCTATCTAATCTAATCTAATCTATCTATCTATACCACTGAGCTTTCCCTACCCCGGATGGGTTTTTGCTACACAGCTTTACAGCTTGTGTGTGTGTGGTAACATAAGCAAAAGGAGTCCTTGATGCCTTGATTTATGACAGCCCCTACACAGGACACCAGCTCCCACTGATCAGCACTCACATGCCCGTCACCTCTGTTACCCTTCCTCCTCCTTCTTCTTTGCTCCTGAGTCTTTGTTTCTGACTGACAGTAGCCATGCCTCCTCTATCCTGCGTTCCTTTACAATAACATTTATCATTCAGGCAATTTATAAATCACTCCAGCTAAACTGGATCTGATAAGTACAAGACCGACAGCAGCAGTAAAGCCGGTCCCCTTTCCTTCTCTCTTTTCCCCAAAGACGAGACCTCATGACACAGTCAGACCACCTCATAGCATTCAGGCCTAAAGGTCTCACTCTGTCGCTATCATGTAGCCTGTGCCAGGCACATCTCTGCTATGAGGAGCCCCCCTCCCCTCCCCAGGGAGACTTCCTGGATGTCTCGGGTAATATTGTCACTTAAGTTTTCTGGCTATGACATATGGGCAATTACTCTTCAGTGGTCCGGCATGGGTGCACATAGACACTTGACACTGCTAGGCTGTCGCACAGCATTAGGGAAATAACGCAGGCTTGTGTTTGTTTAAAACAAGCTGGCAAATCGATGTTTATCTAACCCAGTCAAGCCCAATAAGTACAGCTTACAGTGACTTAACCAAGAGAAGCTAGCAAGGTTTCTGACTTAGGATTTTTGACATTTTTTTTCAGACATGCACATTAGATTTCAACGGGCCAAAAAAATGAGCAAAGCAATGCAGAGACACTGAAAGATACAAGTATAGAAACAGGATGTTTCTCAGATCTACACGTGCCAAATACAGAAAGGAAATAAAACGCCCACGCACTTAAGCAAACATCTTTGGGAGGTTAGATACACACACATAGACGAGTGCACTTGTGTAAACCCTTATGAGGGTCAGTGTGTGAGTCAAGTCGGTCGCATACGCACACTCTTGCTCTTATGTAATTCTGTATAGGAGCTATTCACATGCAAATGCCAGACAAGAAGATTTATCATTGCTGGGTAAACAGTGAAACGCAGACATGAGTAATAACACGTGATGGGGGGCTAGGGGGGGAATTGGGAAGTTTGATTTTGCGTGTTTTCTTTACCTTCTTTTCAAAATCTACACTCTCTCTCTCTCTCTCTCTCTCTCTCTCTCTCTCTCTCTCAGAGTCTGAGTCCATAAAGCAGATCAGCATGTCACATGCATAAGCGCAGTTAACATTTATCACCCCAAATATAGACCCTTATTTCTCCAGAGTCCCAAACGACACAACCTGCTGCTTCTAGACAGCCGTGTTCATCATATATGGGATTTCACATGCCCTGTACACACGGAAATAGAGTTATGACCTGTTCATAACCATCAACAAGTACAATAGCGTAATTACACATGTTTACACACCACATGTTCACACAAATTAAGGCAAAACCTTTGGTAATACCGAAACTATACGATATATTTTGGCTCCAGTGAAATGATTAGGCAGTCTGATATATCCGGCATAATTTATTTTTCGATAACAGGTAAAAGGTGAGTACTTCTTAGATGCTTTTGTGCCTATCATGATTGGCAATAGTGGCTATTTAAGTGATCATACCCTTCCTGACAACTTGAATCACTCTGAAGATTCTTGTCTGACCTCTATGAGCAATAACAAAGCATTTCTGCCAGGATGTTGTTTGTTAGTTTCCTTTGTTAGTTTCTTTTGTTAGAGTTTTTGTGTTTCGCAGACTCAAACCAGCCTGTCTGGCAGCAACAACTATGCCACAGTAGTACCACCAAAATCACTTTTTTACTAAGCTGATATGAACTATTAACCGAAGCTCCTCCCTTGTACATGCATGATTTTCTGCACATGATGGTCATTGTATGAAAATGCTATTTGCCTAGGCACAGTGATATACGTATACTGTATATATTCAGATTTTTATATAGTCAGTTTATAGAGAGACTGGCTGGATCCCCAATGACTCTTTGCTACCCATATAACTGCACTATTTACGGTATAATGTAACAGCTTCGTGCAAGATATGTGCAAGAGGGAGCAATTGAATAGAAAAGGGTCAAATCCCAAATGTCTCCTTAATCCCTTTATAAGTGCACTATATAGAGTGTGAAATAAGAGTTTCTCGTGCTCAGACTGAAAGAGCATGAAGATGTTTGTAGAGAGAAAACAGGCAGAAAAGCTTGATTGATAAAGTCCCTATCTGGTTATTTAGGATCTGGCGACAGAAGCGGCTGCTTTTGCCAGACAGAAAAGCAATTAATCTGCAAAACGAGCTCGTGATCAGCCGGCACTCGGCAGCCACCCCCCCAATCATCCCTCTACCTCCCCCCACCCCTGTGCGCTTCTGCTTCACCGATAAGGCCGCAGACGGCCATTTATTGTACATTTTAATTAAGCGCTTGTTAACGCTAGTTATCTTAACAGTCACAAAATTACCGTTGTAATGCATTTTGTTTGAGGGGGAAAAAAAAACTAGAAAGACAGAGTACGTGCCCACGTGATTTTTTTTTTTCTTGCCTAACATCACATGGTGCATCATATCGAAGGCACGCGGCCTGTGCAAGATGATCGAAGCGGTGCCGCACTAATGGTTCTTTAATATGGCCATCAGCGGTCCCTGCGCAGCCTCAGGCATACGGCCCGAGAGCCTCCCAAAGCCTCTTTAACGCTTATTTGAGATGACAGGAAAAATGAAACCGTTTGTGCTCGCAATGGAAAAAGCAATCATTGGGACATTATCCTCCGCTTGCCCTATCATGCTAATGCCGGGTAAAAAATGTCACCAAATGTATTTAAGAGGCTGATGGAGTGGCGCTGTTTGATTCCTGCTGTCCGTCTGATTAATAAGAAAGAGGGGGGAAAAAGCCTTCAATTTGTATGTAAATGCAACCTGGGCCTCATATCATCGCCGCACCTGCATGGGCAAAGAAATAATAAACTCAGGTTTAATGCTGCAATTACCGCCGTTTACGGCACATCCGGCAAAGAGAGAGAGAAAGAGAGAGAGAGAGAGAGAGAGAGAGAGAGAGAGAGAGAGAGAGAGAGAGAGAGAGAGAGAGAGAGAGAGACAGAGACAGAGACAGAGAGAGACAGAGAGGTGCAGTGCGAAGGATGAGCAGAGGAGAACGAAAGCAGGTATCGGGCTGAAGTAAAGATAACCAGAAGCTGGATTTGGACTATTACACAGGCACACTTATGGGCTACAGTAACACACACTGTTCTTGTGTTTTAAATATGTCATCTGAGTGAGTGTGGAAACCTTTTGACCTTTCTCGACATCATAGGAATTACCCTGTGAGTAATAATAAGTTGTTTCAGTGGCCCAGTCATAAAGAAAAGGTTACATCAGTGGTCCTTTTAGATGGTTGATGGATTTCTTAACTTTAAAGAAAAGAAAGTTCTACTAGGAACCTCTTCTCTCAAAGGTTCCCCCATGAGGACGAACCAAAAGAGCCCTTTATGTTGCTAAAGGCAATATTTTGGTGTAAGAGCATACAGATATTCGTTTTGTTTATTATTTTATTACTATGCACCAAAATACCTCGCAGCATCTTTTTGCAGTGCTTGAAGGAAAAAGAAAAGGCTGTGTCAGAGCTTATGTTTAGCAATTCCAGGGTTTTGGACATGAAATTGAAACTCTGTTTAGGGTTCCCTATTCAGATTACGGTCCAATTATTCAAACGAAAACACATTTTAGTTGCTACAATAAATGCACTAAATGTGGGGGAAAGTGTTATGGTTTAAGGCTTCCTCTAAGCTAAAGAATCCTGTATGGTCCTCGATTGAACCTATTTTTCTATCTTGGTGTACTATTTGTTGAACATTATTTCAGACACAGTAAACTTTCTGGAGGAATATTTCTAATATCTTCTTTACAGTGTGCAACTTCTCGCAACACGAAGGACCAAGATCAAGGAGGCTCTGTCTGTAGACTGCAGGCCAGACTTTGAGGTAAAGCTAGAGGCAAAGACACAAACTTCAAACATTTCTGTGTGGGTATAGTTTGGATTTTTTATTTTGTATTTTTTTGTCAAGCTAGCTCGTGTTAGTTAGCAGGCCACTGTTAACTGTGAAAATCTTATATTTTTATAATATGATGCCTGACAGAAATCCTGTCATGTTAGCTAACCTGACAGTGAGCCTGCTAGCCTGGCCAGATTTAGTGGTGAAGACTATGAATGTTATGAACATGATCTGCAATAGACTGACATCTTGTTCCCAGTGTTCCCAAGATAGGATCGATTTCATAGAAACCTTCATCAGGATCCTCTCGTATGACTAGTTGGCTAGCACAAGCAGTTAACATTCCTCTCAGAATGCTCACATCCTACCATTTGAGCACATGTTTGCTAGCTGTCTGGTATTGAAGATAATGAAGAGTTATAAATATTACTTCTTAGAAATCCTTTCAGGTTAGCTTGTGAAGCAACATGGTAAGAATTCATGTATAATGATTTGACCAATTTTGGGATTGTTTAAGTTTAATAGTAGCCAAATGTTAGCAGTAAAAATGGTAGCATTGCTGCTTATCTGGGGGCAAAAATTTTCCATCCCACATGTGTTCCATTTTTTAATGTTAGTGTTCTAACACAGTAGAAAGGAAAAAATCAGTCTAATATAACCACTTAAGGCAGAATAGTGTCCAACAGACTTTATTGCTGGAAACAAACATCGTTTACATATGATCAAAATAATATTTAATTCAAAATACCTGATAGGTTTATTATTGTAGCAGCAATATTTGCATTTACGTTTATCATTTACAACCTATTTCATTTTTGCTTTAAGAGGTGCAGCTGCTTTCATTCTGATAGCTTGCTTGATGATACAAACACACACAAAAAAACTGAAAAATTGGTATAAAATTATTATTTTGTATAATTTTTTGTCTGTACAAACAAATTCTTTGCTGTCTCTTACATATTCAGGTTTACTCTGCAGTGAGTCTGGATTAAATGAAAGTGTATCTCCGTGTCTTTTTCATCATATACTTTTAGTAGCTCAACCTTCCATCGGACTACAAAGCAAGGGCGTATTGACTGAACAGGGGCTGAGGAGAGATTGCAGCCCAGTTATTAAAGATTAAAAGGTGTGTGCGTGTTGACTGAAAGAGGTGAAGTGTCCTGCAAAGCTGAAACCATGGAAAAGCTTTGATGTTCAAGTGAGCTGACCTTAACCACAATGACCTCTGAATTATTTTCAGGTAGGGGCAAGCGCATAGGCAACCACCCTCAAACCAAACTTCCATAGGCTTCCTCTCACACTCTCTCCCTCTCTCTCTCTCTCTCTCTCTCTCTCTCTCTCTCTCTCTCTCTCTCTCGCTCGCTCACACACACTTTCTGGCATTTGTATCCATCCATCCCAACTTTAAACTCTGAAACTATGAAGTGCAAACAAATGATGTAACCCTCAGACAAGAGTGGAGTCAAAGGTGTGCACTCACCAGAACAGTGGGTCCACAAGACGCAATGTGATGAATATGGATGGTTCTCACAAAGACAGTCATGCATGTGGCATTGTGTGCATCTCTGCCAAATATGATCAAAAGGATAAACCTCCATGCCAAGGAAAATGATAGAGAGATTGCTTATAAAAGAAAGGACTGTGTATCAGAGCGAAATCTTAGCAATAATGCTGTTATTCACAGTGCTGTCGATCTTCCCGCCTGATGAAACACAGAGAATAGTTGTGTGCTGATCCTGATCATAGCTGCTTATCTATCTGATTATCTCCTGCCTTTTATAATAGAGTTACACTGGTGTGAACTGAACTGGATCCAATCTGGAGCGGAAACCAGTTCAGACTCAATTCTCGAACGCGCTCCGAGATCCCTCGAAAATAACTTCTCGCGCTGTACGAAGATTGGATTCTTAAAGATCCATGCCGGCAAAGCAAGGCACTCATTCAAGTGCGCTTCCCGCGAGAGGCGTCTCTCGATCTCTAATATCATTCTGTATACGGCTTCACCGAAGCACTGGCCCTTCGCGGTTATTAATATTAATATTTATGGACTGAGAGAGAGTCAGGGAGATCTGTCGGGCAAAGGAAAGGAAGAGCAAACTTCCATTAATTCCAATGGGAGGGAGTCCAAATTAATTCCTATTCACATTTTAATGCCTTTATGCTAATGCCAGAGAGCCACAGGAGAGGAAGGTTAAGGTTTAGCAGTTAGGGTAAAAGAAAGGAAAATATCACCAATGCTTGACTATTACAGTACATTAAATTGATACACATTCTAATTACTTTCATGATGCATACGTCATTACTTGTACATATGAACAATGAGTGTATGCTAGAGGTTAGTAATGAAATGTTAGATGCTTCTTATTCTTTCTACAGAAAACGAAGGTGAGAAAAAAAGCCTGCCTACCCAGATGCCATCTGTCCCATTTTGGGCCTTCTGGGATTCTGCGTTTCCGAGCTGCCATGCAGTCTAATCACACGGCGCAAAGTCATTTAACAAATACTGCCAAGTTTCTCACTCGCCAGACCACTTTGCCAATAATCTCAAAATTCTGTCTACACAATGTACTTACAGTTTAGACTTCGCAAAATGTACTCTGTCTACTTGGCTTTACTGACAGAGCGCAATCAAATGTTTTGTATAAAACTTTTTTTTAAGTCTTAATATTTTGTTATAAAGTTTGTCTTTGATCATTTTACACTTTAATGTATCAGTAGAAGAATAAGTGTTAGATTCATTACATGTTACAGAGACAATGTACACTGATAAAAAACATCTTTCAACAAGTGAAAAGAAATCTGAAATATGTATGTTTGGATTGTTAGTCTTGTCTTTTTTATTTTTTATTTGCAGACATATTTTTACCAAACATAGATTGAAATTGGTTTAGTCAATAAGTTTAATTATTTAGTTTTTAGTTGTTTTTGATTATAATCGCTCAAAAAGGAGAAGTTATTCTTTTAATATTGTAATAAAAAGTGTGAGACCTAAAAATTATCTTGGAAAATGAAAGTTTTGTAACTATTGAACAATAAAGGGGGGGAATTTGGGGTTAAATCTTCTTAGTCACTATTGTTATTGTTATTATTAATTATTATTATTGTTATTATTATTATTAGAAATCTGAGCTATTTTTCATACTACATTTATATAACGTGTTCATCTTCACGGTAAATAACAGTTTATTAACACAGCATAAAATATATAGACTGTTTGAGAAACAGATTTGCTGCAAGAGAGAAGTTGAAGTCTATATTCAGTTCTCTCTCTCTCTCTCTCTCTCTCTCTCTCTCTCTCTCTCTCTCTCTCTCTCTCTCTCTCTCTCTCTCTTTATTTTCCTTTCATTCCTAGCTTGCTTAGCCGTGCTCAATAAGATTCCAGTCCATCCATTTCAGTTTGTAGAGCTTGTTTAACTGCATCAAGCCCGGCCAAACACAAATAGATTACTCTGTGGTCTATGCCCTCACCGCCCCTGCTATAATCATTACATATTTACTGCAGAGGCAAGCGCTGCTGGTCCAGCCCACAGTGGCCTATCCATTACTGTCTGTGTTCTGACACCTGCTGGGTGATTGTCATTAATTGAGCTCATTTGAGAGGCAGGTCGGGGCAATAGAAACGCAGGTGTTTGGGACAACTGTGATTATCCTAGTTTGTGGCTTGGATCGCAAGAAAAGAGCAATCTCTCTATCAAGAGATGCGGACGTCAGTGATGGCTGTCCATTCTTTTTACTTTTAACCCACATTAGGGAATAATTGAGCTGACAGAGCTGAGAGAGAGAATGACCATAAAAAGGAAAATGATGATTTGCTAGGTTCATTTATACGATGGGGCTTGTGCCGAGTCTGGATGTGATAAGAATGGATGAGAATTGAATGTAAAGATGAAATTGGTTTTAATTTAATGGAAAGTACCAACAGGATCTGGCAAATCTTTAGGATGAGGAGTTCATGCAGGCAGAAAAACAAAACAAGCTAATAAAACAATGGTTTGATTCATATTGTAACTTAACACCATGTTACTACAATCTATAACCAATAGACTATATAATTAGCACTGTTTCTAGGCATAGGCAAACTCGGTGGTCACCTAGTGCGCAACCAGCTGGGGGGGTTCCTGTGATTACCCCCTGGCCTGTCACTCATTTAAATAATTTACCTGTTTTTCTGCTGAAGGTTAATATACAGTATATGTGTACATACTTGAATTCAGGCAATTTTGCAATGATTTTTAAATGTGTTTAACCAATTTTATGGAAGGTTGTGAATTATTTGTATGGTGTGGTGGGGGGGTGGAGCATTGTGTTGAGAGGGCAGAGCCATGAGGGGGGGTGTATATAATATATGATCTGTATTACTGTAATCTGTAAGAAATGCTGCAGTTAACAGTCATGCTCATATTAGGACCCCTATTCTGAATACCTTCTTGAGTTGTAGGCTGATTTATCTTAAGTTTGTAATCTAGTGCACCAGTGTAGATTTATTCATAAATAAAGACTTAAAGCATTTTGTATGTCACTCTGGACTGCTATGTTCCACAAATGTATATGTAAATGTCCCATTGTTTTTTATTTTTTATTTTGAATGCATTCCATGGTTGGAAATCTTCCATATTACCGTGTAATTAAGATGTCAGGATCACAATTCGGATTGATGTCTTGGTTAAAATGCAACTGTTAAACTTAACACTATCATTAATCAATTATTATTAATGATTACCAGATTATTATCAAAATGGCTGGCTGTATTTCTATGCTATGTATATCTTATGGCACTTAAAGGAACAACACCCTCATTTTTAATACATATAATCAAATCCAGTGATTCCCACGACAGTACTTAACATCTTGTTAATTTTTTTTCTTTCTCTCTGGAATGCTCATTATGGCTACAGATCGAAATCTGGATTTCTGTTTTTATCTCGTTGACTCGTGTTTCATTTTCACATATCTATACACACTCATGCTCTCACTCTCTTTCTTTACTGGGTGAACTCTGAGATTTATTCCCATCATGAGGAGCTGTGGCCGAAGCTGATCTCGGATATTTATGCGTTAATAAGGCTTACATAATTCTTGCAGGTGTGCTTTCCGTCCCCCTACCAAACCCATTCAAAGGATTTATAGAGGGCCCTTGGATTGCGTCTTGATTTAAAACCTTCTTCCCTCACACTCTTCCTCCCTCCTCCCACTCTCTCTCTTTCTCTCTCTCTCTCTCTCTCTTTCACTCTCTCTTTCTCTCTCTCTCTCTCTCTGTGTTTCTATCACTCTCCCAGACTTGTCGTTTGTGGTAGTCTGGTAGACTGTGGCCCACCATGATCGCTATATCTCCATCTGGGTTAGAGGACAGAGCTGCCAAAACTGAGCGCAGCTCTCAGGTTGAGACTCGGCTAACAGATGTCCCAGCAGCCCTCAGATTGTCTGTCGGGGTTACCTTTATTAATATGGGGGCCTGACACACAAATCACAGTGATGTACAGCTCTGTCTGGCCACATGGACTCTGTCTTTGACGAGAACAGGCGACACCAGTTCCTGAATTAGGAATCTGTTTGGTTCAGACTATAACCAGACAATGGTATATTTAAATTACATATAACTTTGCTTGTTTCACTCAGTTTTATAGACAAATCAATGAGCATGGCATAATCTAGCTTTTTCCATACAGTAATGCCTACCTGCTATATCTTCCTGTATCTGTATTTTCCTTTCAAACTTAAAAGATACAATATTTTGACACATGGTGTTCTCCAGTTTCACTTTTTTGTACACTTCATCTTGTGAAACATTCAACAACATAGATCAGCATTAACATTTAAATTATAGTAGCTTTAAACAGCCAAATCCTCACTTGCACATTTTTCTCAATTTATTTTAACAAGACAAAAATCACACACAGCTTGTCATGTGTTTTTCTCCATTCAAAAATCTCACCAGCGAAAAAACTTCATGTAACATTGAAGACTCCGCCCATAAATGGTTGATATGCATGCACTAAAAGCACACTCATTAACAATTGTACCTTTTTCCATTGTTAAATAACGTTTTAATAAATGTATTACTTGTTTTAATCAATGGCATTGATCTTTCGAATGGATAACAGATTATGTCACAAACTACATTTCCCATCAGCCACTGCAAATCAGGGCCATGTCATGTGTCAGTTAGCATGTTAATTAACATTAATTAACACTTGCATATAGACTGACTGTGATCATGATCTAATATGTACTATATAAACTACTGCAGGAAAAGTCTTCAGATGAGTAAAACATGATTGAAATTACTAACAAAGCTGTGCTTTATTCCAGTTTCTGGCCATTCCAGAAATAATATATCAAAAACCGATTCAGGCAACTTATATTTCCCAATGTTTTTTGGTACCAATGTACACTCAGTCACATCACTGTGCATCCCTTTGCAACCTTTAAAAAAAGCCAAAGCTGACACGTTGCAGTATTCACTTTAGGCTTCACTATACTGGGGAAAATAACAGCTAAACGTTCCCTCAGAAAGTATTCCCAGTGTTTGAAAAAAACATATTTTACTTATGTAAATTACTGTGTTGGTTCCTTAAGGACTGCCCTTAAACTGAGTTACATGGAAAAACTTTTCTATTGTTCTTTAAAAACAGCAAAATGTGTTGCAATCCTTGTCTGTTGTTATCACACATCTGCTACATATCTGTCAGATAGCGATTAGTTTGAAATATAACAGAGTATTCCTTTAATACCGATCTGAATCATTCTTATGACACTGCTTTGGTCCTTGAAATGCTAAAGTGAAAGTTTTTTGGGTTTTTTTCCATCAAGTTAGCAAACAATGAAAAGCAGCAATCAGGAGAGAATGATGGCAACATTAAATAAACCCTGTATGCTATGATGGAAGACCATAAATAATGTACAAAATCATTTCAGCCCTCGCATCTTAACCGTTTTGCATCTGTCTTCTCAGTGCTATGATGTATTGTTTCTCTTGGCGGAATGACAGCTAAAGTATAAAGGTGGACTGGTAGATTTAGCAATGCAACAAAGAGCTTCACTTCATCTAAAGACACTCGAGTAGTTAAGTGTGTGTCTGTTTTTGTGTGTCATATGTAGAGGAATGCACTTAGTTCGTGATAATTCTGATATCTATTCGGTATTTATCACTCAAGGACATTATAGTACTTTTTAATCTGTTTATATTTTACAGTTTAAATAGTGTTATACAAATATGTGTGTGTGCCTTTGTTTAAACTACCAGTCTGGTTCTTTGTTTGGCTAGTTAGCTAGTGCAGTAATCGCTATTTTAGTTGAATGGAATCATAAGCAGTAGGTTTTGTTTTTATTTCTCTACATCTATAATAAGCAGCTAATCATCAAGAAATATAACAGCAAAATACTGGCTAATTGCTGATAGCTTCACTCACCTAGCTTCATCTGTAACCATTATTTTCTCACCTAGCTAGCAGTTGCTGCAATTACCTTCTCCATTTGCTAGCTTAAAATGTTTTCTTGGGTTGCTTATATAATAAAAGATTTTCTGCAGTCTTCTTTTACCACTTATGAAATGTTCATTAATGCAATAGTGTGTGCCATGTAATATCTTTACGAGTAAGAGTACAAATAATTGAGAATCGCATTGGATTAATATTAGCATGAATTTAGTGTGAGTTTGTGCGTGTGTTGTTTGCTTCAGCTATGGATGTATACCATATCCATCCCCCCAAAAACCTGATATACACTTGACATACACTCTCGCCACACCTGAACGCCTCTCCTGTCCACACACTCCTCTCAGGCTTTCTCCAGGGAGCCCGGATATTCTCATGCAACAATGCAAAATTCCCTCATTACCATCTCCTAAATATTCATGAATACGTGGCCGGATAAGCATGTCACCTGAAGAGTGGCCTTTTACCGTCCAATAAGCACACATATCCATCTCGGCCTCTGATAGGCTTTGTAAAAAGAAAGCATCAGATGCTCGTCTCTACGGAACTACGGTGAGGGAAAGAGAGACAAAAAAGCACGAATTTTGAAATGCTAAATAAAGCACGAGGACGGGAGGGGTGTGAAGAATCAGTCATATTGAGTGACGTTTCTCAGATCGACGCGTCCCATCAACTCGGAGATTCGCTTATCAAGCAGTCAGCACAGGAGAGATGGCAGGGTGCTGGTGATTGCAGAACATTTAGCAAATGTTGCACCATAGACTGATGAAGAAACAAGCTTTTGTTAGATCGGACACAATGGATCGAGTCTTCATCCTGGTGATCGTTGCTCGGATGTTCAAATTGGATCTGAATATTAATATTAGGATAGGATCATTATTACAGGAAAAATAGTTCGGCAGTCGTATCTCAGCTCGGTAATTGGACTCAAAGTGGCTAAATAGTGTGAAAATATCTAAATGTGATCTAATGCCTAATCCACATGGCGCAATAAGCGTAACTATTACTGGAGGAGGAATTAATAAGTCTTCCTGCTGCCATCTGACAAGTTCAAGCACTGTCGCCTCTAAAAGACAGCAGGGGGACAAAAGGCATGCTAAATAAGAATATTACTGTCCTTTTGATCATCAGACTGCTCCACAATGGTGTCAGACATAACACGGCAGAAAATTAATACCAGCCATATTCCTTTGTGAGAGTGGGGATGGTGGGAGGGAGAGGGGGAAAAGTAATCAAAATTAAAAAAAAAAGAAAAAAGAAAAAAGTGTTTTGCTTCATAATTAAGTTTAGTTCTATAAAGATTTTCAGTTATATTATACAGTAATCAGGAATTCACTTAAGCAGAATTGACTGGATAACAAGAAAAGGAATTCCGCCATATCAAACGCATCGGTCTGCCTTATCTCTTTAAACTCTTGTCAGAGGCTTTGATGTGCCCTGCTCTCGAAATGGCAGCGTGCTAAAAAAATAGAGGGAGGGGTGTGTGTGTGTGTGTGTGTGTGTGTGTGTGTGTGTGTGTGTGTGTGTGTGTGTGTGTGTGTGGAAATCTCAGCTCAATTTAAGTCTCATCCAAGGAGCTTACAACTGTAATTAAATCATTAAATTCTTGTCTACGCTTCACAGCGCGTAGAGAAATTAACTTCCCACCAACCTCATTTTCTATTTGAACATGAAATAATGATTTTCTGCCAGTCTAATTACAAAGCCAACATCTGATCAAGCCGGCATCCAGAGGGGATTATCACATGCGCCAGTATTAGAGCTCATTACCAGCTTGAGTGCAGAATTATTACATCTTGTAATTGGATGGTGAGATTTATATACAGATCGGGCCGGTTTCTGTAAGATTGTAATTACAAGGTTCGTTGGTTAGCTACTTATCAGAACTTTGCAGGAAAACAAAACAAATGGCTGAACGAAATGAGCATGTCATTAACCTGTAACCTCGGAGACGGGGTGTTGAGAGGAGGGAGGGAAGCGTGTGTGTTGTGGGTGGGGGGGGTTTCTCACTGTTGTGTGTGTGTAATGCTCATGTCTGCATTAAGAGAAATGGGTTCATCCATTTCAGCACCTGACTGCGCAGCCTGAGCAAAACAGTCTGTTTCATTTATTTAACCCAGGTTATCTGGGGCTGTTACGAAGAAAGGAGGCGGAAAAAACTATAGTGAGGGAGGGGGGAAAAAAGAGAGGAAAAGATAGAAAAAGGGCGGTAAATGAGCTGTCTCTGCCGCCAGGATGGGCTCAATGTTTCTATTACTTAAGGCTAACAGGCTGTGAAGCCATTCATTCAGAGAGCTGAGAGGGGGCTATTTGGGCCTGCCAGTAGAGTTAGAGAGAGAGAGAGAGAGAGAGAGAGAGAGAGAGAGAGAGAGAGAGAGAGAGAGAGAGAGAGAGAGAGAGAGAGAAGGAGAGAGAGAGCAATCGATCCCTGGTTCTGCTCACGACCCTTGGATTGAGTCTGAACAGTCAAGAGTAAGCTTTTCTACCTTCGTGAAACAAACTACACAAACACAAATGAGGAAGAGAAAGAGTGCCTTCGCTAACACCTGATATAAACAGGCACCTAATCAATAAGAAAAGGCTGAGTTAACGCCAGGAGGTGAATGAAAGCTAGAGGGGGAAAATGGGAGAGAAAATAAAAATTGCTCAATTACCTTGCCAACATGTTTTCTTCTCTCTCTCTCTCTCTCTCTCTCTCTCTCTTCCCTCTCTTTCACACACCCTCTCTCACTCTCTCCCCCTCTCTCTCTTTTTTTGGAACAAGTGATTTTGCAGCACAAATCAATGTTGGCAGGTCAGGCAGCCAGCTACTAATCTTGGCATTACAACGCTCCAATCAGAGCAGCCCAGGTAATGGAGTTGTTATTGAACTTCATAGTCAGGATTAGATTCTCAGTGAAGATCAATGCAGCTCCGAGATGAGACTGATAACAGCCTGATAGCCATCTGAATCCCCACAGCTATGCAGTGAGACACATACTCTCTCTCTCTCTCTCTCTCTCTCTCTCTCTCTCTCTCTCTCTCTCTCTCTCTCTCTCTTTCTCTTTTCAATGCACAAAAGTAAACCTTGTGGAAATCTAGTTTTTTCCAACCTTTCATTATGCTTTTCTATTTCACTCTCCTTACCGGGTTAACAACAATGTATGCATTTTTGTCTAAATACTGTATATGAACGGAAATAAATTGATCAATACATAAATAAATCGGTCATTTTAAACATTTCTGTTGTTATTTATCCTTTATTTTCCTCTGCATCATCTATTGGAATTTGTTAACTAATACCCAAGAATCTTGTGCATATGTTAATTAGAAATAAATCTGTGTTTATGATGTATGTTCCAAACAACTCATTGGACATAAAAGGAAACCTTCAACACGAATTATATCTATGTTTCGGTATTTGTGATATTGTGTTGTGTTGTGTTGTGTTGTGTTGTGTTGTGTTGTGTTGTGTTGTGTTGTGTTTTGATGTGTTGTGAACTGTGCTGTTTGTTCATATTGTTTCAATTGTCATTAGAAAATCATTGTAAGCAGCTATGCATTAAGATATATCAAAACAAGAAAGCATCTCATATGCAGAAAAGAATGGCTTAAAAATAAATATGCAGCCATTAATAATTATTTAAAGATTCCCCCCCCCTCTACCCACCCCCACCCCCAAAGGCATTCAAATCCTCTTCCCTTTCATTTCTTTTCTAAGCAGGATAATTAATACTCTCTTTTTTTATGCATTGTCTGAGTAAATAAACTGGATCAGGGTCAAAGGTGCTTACAGAGACCACATCTAATCACATTTCCCTATGCTATGTAGAAAGAAAAATATATAGGCTTAATAATTCAATAATTCCCCATTCATCAACAACTATGTGAAAGTCAATACGAGGGATAAATCAAGAAACAGAAGGGGACAGACCGGGTCTCGTGCACGCCTCGCATAAAGCAGCCTGCAAGTTGATTTTGTCGAAACACGCGCTAGTTCTTAATTTATTTCAGGAGCTCCTTATGGCCATTTAGCACAGAGCCCTGCAGGGGCCAAAGCAACGGAGGGGAATCGATGGAGGATCGATAGCCTGGGCGAATCAATCAGCCAGGTTTTCTTTGCAAAATATTTAATTAAACATGGTGGCAAATAACTGCAGGATTTATTGTTTGATGTTAAGAGCATTAGTGATTTCCCTTTTCCCACGCCGCACCCCAGGCCTGGCCAGCATGAGCCTTCCAGCCGCTTAGAGGGTCCTGGGGAATAGCTTAGACACTTTTCCAATATATAATAATGTTTGTATTTATACATGCTTATACGCTCGCTTGACTCTCACTCCCTCTCTCTCACTGTCTAATCCAGTAAACCTGCAGTCGTTCGAGTGAGAGAAAGAGCTGAGGGACTTGGTCCTGGGAGTTCCATGCATTTAGATGCTGTCTGGTTAACATCTTAATCCTTCACAATGGCCCTGGTGAAAGAAAATCCAGCTGTTCTAGTGTGTATACTGGAGTGTACTGGACTTGTGAAAGGGATATTTCAACAGATGGTAACACAGAGTAACAATATCGATGTGAGATAAAGGCCTGCATGTGTTAAATGTATATGGCTGAATTGAAATACAGTAATATGTTTAATATAGATAAAATAAATATAAGTGCACAGAAAGTACGACTCCGTTTCGTAAAATCTCTGAGTCCATTACAGTCAAATTACACAAAGTCGATGCTGTACTAAATGCCCATATTAAGTTCGGGTTATACTCTGTATGTACAGTTAAGTTCAGAATAAATATAGGTGGGAAGTATCCAGGAAGTAATGGCAAAGTACTTCAAGGTACCATACAAACAAGACGGTTTGGATAAATGTCCCTCACAAGCTGTGCAAGCAAAATGCTTAAAGAAATTAAAATGTATATGTATATGTACACAATAATCCCCCACTTTACCGCTGTTCGAATCTAGCGGCCCCTGGTTTATCGCAGAATGACTTTTGCCACATAACTAATTTGTTTCGCTGATTTTCCCGGTTTCTCAAGGATAGCACGAGCGACCAAAGAACTTATAGGGAATTGTTTTTATGGAGTTTTATGTTGAAATAATGAAATTGATTAATAAATATATAATTATTAATTATAAAATGAAGTAAAATGTTAATACAGTACAGTACTGTATACTGTTGTAAATGTTGTATATACGGTATATGTACACATGTACCAATGCACACAAAGTACATTTTGATATAAAGTAAGAATACCAACAGAGGCCGACATCAACGTGAAATTCTGAGTGATTCTGAGTTTTTTATTAAATATCTCATTCGCAAATTCTTCACCAAATCTTTTGATTTTGTGCTCGGCCTGCTCCTAATGACTCCGCTCATAATCTACAGCATCCAAACAGAAACAAACCAATCGAATGCGGCGAGGCAGCACATGGCAATGCTGATTTGGCCAAACTGAGCGAATCCACATCTATTAACAGAAGGGGAAGACATGCAGGAGGGCACAAGATGTTTCAGGAGGGGCAGGTGATAAACGTGGGGCGTGACCATCGATGATGAGCCTGTTATTGTTCTCCAGATCAAGCCGTCTCAATGTCTCTCCCTCTCTCTCTCTCTCTCTCTCTCTCTCTCTCTCTGTCTCCCTGTCTCTCTTTCTGTGTGTGTGTGTGTGTGTGCGCGCTGTGGGTGTTTATGAAAGGGGAATTAGGGGGGCGCCTGTGTTTAATCATTATGAAGTGGGAGAGGGGTGACCTACCAGCTGAGTCCAGAGCTGCTCCAGTGCACACTGGGTGGAAAACAAATGCCCTCAGGCACACGTGAGCTCACACACCGACACACACACAAAGAGAGTTAACACTGGCTCCATTTCATGAGTCAACTGTGAGAGCGAAATCGACAAACAGTTACTGCTGGGGGACAAACAAAGGAGACTGGTCTTGTAATATGCAAGCAAACACCTTAGTGTATTGGATGAGCTTTGCGTTTTTTAACACTCCTGTAGATCAAATAGGAACATCAGCATTATTGTGGTTAAGGAATAGATATGAAGTCTGCAAGCTACTCAGGACAATAGAAGTAGAAAATATGAATGCTAATAATCATAAAAGTGAAACTGTACAGCAAACACTGGACTCCAGGGTCCAGAATGCAATGCAGCTTTATGACACTTGCAAAGAGGCACAGTAATTTCTGCTAGTTAGTGAGCTGTGAGACGATGAATATAATTATGTTTATAGCGGTTGTAGTATGGACGTTGGATTTATTTGAGCACTAAATACTGATGAGTCTGAAAAATCTAGACATGCTATAGGAATTAAGCACTGCCGCATCAGTCTCAAAGTAGAAAGTTTTAAAAGTTAGGTTTAAATGTGACTGGCACTACCACTACTCCTCAATGTCAAAAAAACTTCAAGAAACGCAGAATTTAATTGCCATATAAATCATGGACTTCACTGAAGGACACATGTTAATTATTAAATTACAATGTAAGTAATTGAGTGGGCATTTTTTAATGCTTATAAGGTGTCTCTTCATAAAGTAACTCGAATATACGGGCACTCTAGCATGGCAGCAGCCATCCCTTTTCTCTTGATATCATTTAGGATACCACCAGACATTTTGCATACAAACAGACAAAGCGAGACCGTGAATCACATGAGGCACGGACCGTGCAGATCAGCTCATCTGGGGTGAAGTACGAAGTGTCAGTGGTTTAGTCTAGCTTCAGGACAGGATCTCAGTATCAGTGAAAATACAAATAGCCAGGAGGTCTACACCAAATCAATACCTCAACATAGGCCATGAAGACCTATCAGAGCGCCCTTCATAAGCTGGAAAGAAAGCCAATTTGCTCTGCTCTACTAAGTGATGTTTAACATTCGATGCAATTAGCAAGCCTTCTCACAAAAAACCAGCAGCGAGCACATAAAGGCACTTCTTCAAGCGAGGAGATCTGCTGTGCACATGCACGCTCATGATTATCCTAAATCAGTGTGGCAGTGTGTAAGCGGACCTGGGGGAGTTCCTAGACATCGCGCATGCGCACTCCATTCCTGTCTGTTTTTTACCCCGCCCTCTTTTTTTCTCACACCCCCACATTCACCCCCGTACCTTTTTCAGACGAGCTTGCATTTTAATTCAGCGCACAAGTTACTTATTTCGCCATCGATCAGCCGTAATGCCGAATCAATGTTCATCTTGTTACCTGGACCAGAGCCGTGTAATACAGTAATATCACCGTCCACAGGAACTCATTGCCTTGCGCAAAAGGACTTTACCGTAAAATCAATGTCTTCGTGAAAAGCAGGAAAGGAAAGGAGGAGAGGAATGAGAGCCTGCTGTTTCATATGTAAAACACTCACATTTGTCTGACAGTTGCTGGTGCGATGACACTATAATTACACTGTGGTGTGTGTGTATGTATATATATATATATATATATATATATATATATATATATATATATATATATATATATATATATATATATATATATATATATATATATATTTATTTATTTATTTATTTATTTATTTTATTTTTTTACGGGTTTTATTATTGTTGTTGTTGTTGACATTGTTTTTACTTTGTGTTTTATCCAAATGTATTCGACAAAATGTTGATTCTTTTGCAAATTTTTTTATCGCAAAATGATACAATATAATGCAACAAATAAATACATGCATCATGCATAATTTGATAAATAAAATAAAAGCAACATCGTCAAGTTCAGGATTTATCCAGGGGGGAAAAAATGTCACACTTGTGCAGAAGGGGGCAGATGTTTGCTAAACAGCGATAAATGAAAGTGACCCCGGTTTGCATCACGAAAACCCCCTGCGGAGCGCGAGCCGAATGTTCACACCGGACACTGGGATACGCAGGGCAACACGGCGCGCGCTCTCACACCGTCACAACCAATTAACGTTTATCCGTTTCTTTTTTTTCCCCTTTTCTAGCGCGTGCATGTGATAATACAGACAAAAAAAAGCATAGCAATGTAGAGTTAGTGGAAGATCACAACAATGCACGCAAAGCTCTCTATCCACTTTAACGGGATGGCTTTTGGAGCTGTGCGTGAATGTTGATTTTTAGCTCGCGCGCCAGGGTCAGCCGGTGTATCATGCAAACCCTGAGGCCTGAGGCAGAACTGTGGCGTTAGGGTTAAGAAAATGGCCGTGGCCTGTAGAGGCAAGTCTAATCTAAGCCACCTGTAGACCTGAAACGCGGTCACGTCGTTTTTAAATAAACGAAGGAGTCAAACCAGAAGTTTCTTAACCAAAAAAATGTTGCTTTTCAATACGAATTGGTTGGAGCACTTTTTTTAATAAGTCGCACTTCATTGACTGCTTGCAATTTGCACAGACCTCTCCAGAAAGTCTCCACTTTTCCCCCCCGGTTATATGTAAAGTATATCTTTACTATGCTCCACTGATTAGTGTAACGCAATTAAAAAAATAGTTTTAGTTTTCATTGATTTCAATAACCCTGTGCAGCATTTTATTTTATTTTCATTAGCCTGCTTTTGTGCTACCTTAATGCGTTATTCGGGATCAGCTCTGATAAGTTGTAGTTGGTTTGAACAAAAACTTCACACTGTGTAAACATGACAAATGAATGTGTATTAATTTGAATGATGCACAGAGTAGGCTATGAGAGAGAGAGAGAGAGAGAGAGAGAGAGAGAGAGAGAGAGAGAGAGAGAGAGAGAGAGAGAGAGAGAGAGAAAACCTGGGACATTTACACTGATGAGATTTAATCAGTATTTCAGAAGGCGCAACAGATGGTCCATAAATGCGTACAAATCGTGGTAAATCACCGTAGTCCAGTTTATAACCTAATATCTCCTTCTTTTCCCTTAATGAAACCTTAGCTGAAAAAAATTCCAAACAAACTCTACAAACTCCCGAAGCCTTTTTCCTCCCTTTTCACCCCAGTCTCTCTTTGGAGATAATCAAATAAAAGTCTGTTTGCCAATGCAGTTAAAGAAAATGAGATTTGAGAAAGTCAGCCTGGCTCTCACACACACACACACACACACACACACACACACCGACGCATTACTCTCCTCCCCGTTCCCTAAACAGCCCTTTACACTTTAAGGCCCATTAATTGTGTTTTCGTTTGAAATCCTTTGTCACAATTAACCGATTTGGATAAGACGTATAAACGACTTCCATGTGTGATAAGGTGTGTGTTACTTGTTTTCTGTCGCCTGCGCTTTGTGAAGGGGATCTTATGAGTGTCATTTGCAGAGCCTCCGTTTGAAGCCTTTGATTTTTCTTTTTGTTGCGCCGGGGTCGTGTGTATTGCGCAAAAAAAAGAGAGAGAGCTCTGGGTCTTTTTTGTTGTTGATGATGTTGATTTGGATGTTTTTTTGGAAGAAGGGAAAATGGTGTTATTTGCATCATTGGCTTTAAGGGCGTCAGAGAAATTATCCTTCAAGAAGCAGATCGGAGATTGCCCTATATATGCCCGAACTTAGAAATATACGGCCGCATTATTTATTTATTTATTTATTTATTTATTTATTTATTCATTCATTCATTCATTCATTTATTAAATTATTTGTTGCTGTCTGTAAATCCCCTAATTATTATTATTATTATTATTATTATTATTATTATTATTATTATTATTATTATTATTATTATTATTATAAGTGGTTGTTGTTGCTGTTGTTAATATTTCATTTTGTAGTCGTTCTCATACCATAACAATGTAAAGCTGGAGTAACTAAAGCGTCTCGTCACTGCGTGTTATTTTAAACGAATTGATCTTTTATCGACTCCATAATAAACACGCAGTGTTAAGCGGTAGGAGGGCACCAAGAAGGCAGGCCGTCTTAATGCTTTTATGGCCTCGCCAGTTTCCCGACTTGGTGTGAAAGGGGAAAAAAAACGTGTGAAGTTAGCTCATGTGCACGTGTTTGAATTGGTAGCAATAAATCAGCGGCATCGCATGGGGCCCTGGCGGATCCCGGGGAGGAGAGACGTGTGGCTACTGGGCATGAGGTAATGTTGGGCGGATAGAGAAGCCGGAGCGCACCGCTGAGTACCCGGAGACCAGGGTTACTACTGAGTGACTTGTACAGTACAAGTACAGCAGGAAACACAGTTCCTACAGTGGAAGAAAATGTTTTTGATATACTACTTTAAAAATCCGACTAGGTGGGATTTTGTCCCAGGTGGCGCACTGGTGCTGTGGGGTCACCCGGGTGTTTCAGTCTAAAACAGTTTGGTAAGGTAGAGTCTCATATATATATATATATATATATATATATATATATATATATATATATATATATATATATATATATATATATATATAGCTCAGTGCACATGGCTGAATAATAATTTTAATTATTAAGCTTCCAAATCCCAAATAGTTTTTATTTATTTATTTATTTTTTTCAGCATGCCTTGACATGGTATAAGAAGACATATAAAAAAAAAACCTGGACCAGGCGGTGTGAATGCGGGTATTACAGAGCTACAAATTACACAGCAGACGCTTCAATGACAAATACAATAATAATCATCCGTTTAAAAGCAGATTGGGGGCGCTTGCTGATGTGCAAAGCTTTTTTTTTTTCTTTCTTGGAAACCTACACGCATTATGCCCTCACCTAAATCTCAGTATATCTGTAAGGTTTAAGTCTCTGTACTACTGAAAAGAAGCTGAAGCCTCCACTACTTAAACGCGCCGCTGTATTGCAGAGGCTTAACAGAAACATATAGGGTATGATGATTCAAAGTCCGGATGTAAAACAAATCACCGATTGTGTCCCTGACATATTTTCATCTCTTGGTTCAAAGAATTTCAATTCACGTCGCGATGTTTCGTTTTAATCCGCATTATTTACACCAGGATTGGGAGACTGTATCAAAGCCATCATTTGTAGGGCAATCCTTAGTCTTATATGCTCAAGATCAAATACGATAAGAAAATCATACATGGATGGATAATGAGTGAGTTTGTAATTATGTCTCAGGAAGAAAAAAATAAGCAGCTTTAGTGTGAACGTAATAATAATAATAATACAGCAATAATAATAATAATAATAATAATAATAATAATAATAATAATAATAATAATAATAATAATAATAATAATAATAATAATGAGCAGCACCGAAATATTTTCTCAACTTGCAAAGCCAACAGAATGGACAAACACTCCAATCCACAACAGTGTGTATTAGTAAAGCTGCCATTGCTGACGCGCTCTACGGCGCACGCGCTGATCGCCGGGACCTTCTCCATTCTCAACTTACTCTTTGAAGTCAAACGAAAAACTTGTCAGCTGTCTGGAGGTTAGAAATGAAAGGCACAAGCAGACACCGATTTGCTTCGATTAAAACTGTGTTTTCGAACAAAATAACGATTTGCATACGCTTTTTTTTTTGCTTTGCGCGCAAAATGAAAAAGAAAAACATTTTTTAAAAAAGGACAAAATACTAATCCCGACTGCGCTCTTCGAATCTGATACCGACTTACGCGAAAAAATTGCAAGGATCGCGTCCGAAAAAACAAAAAGTGCAAACAAAAGTAAGAAAATGCAAAGTTCATAACTCAGCAAGGATGAAATGCACAGTTTGTGTGTTTAAAAAAAAAAGAGTATAAGAAGAGAAAGAGAGAGAGAGAGAGAGAGAAAAAAAAATAAAGAATGAACTGAAAAACAGGGGAAAGGACTGAAGCGGCGAACAAATGACAAATGAAATGATTGGCGAGCCATAAAATGAGATTTGAAACTCTTTCAAATAAGAGATCGCGACGTCAGAGAGCTTATCCAAACGGAGCAGAGAGGCAAGAAAGGAAAAAAGAAGCGCAAAAAAAGAGGGATGTGCGTGTGTGTGTGTGTGTGTGTGTGTGTGTGTGTGAGAGAGAGAGAGAGAGAGAGAGAGAGAGAGAGAGAGAGAGAGAGAGAGAGAGAGAGAGAGAGAGAGAGAGAGGAGTGAACGTGGGGGAGAGACTTGAGAAAAAGGAGGAGCTTCTGGGCGACTAGAAATGTCAATCAGAGCAAAAGGCGTCCCAATAATCTAAAGCAATCTGTAAGGACCTGACCTTCGTCCATTCAGATCAATAGGGAAGCGAGGGAGGGAAGCGACCGGCGGATCGTTTACGCGCGTCCCGTTTTCGGAGGAAATATAGACTTCCCTTACACTTTTGTACTCACTGTACACTGGATATCGCGGCGCGCATCGAGAAAAGCGATTTTGTTTGTGTGTGTGTGTGCGCGCGCGTGCGTGCGTGCGTGCCTGTCTGCGTGTATTTTAGCAGACAGTTGTTGGGTTTTTTTTTCCTTCGAAGTCCCCCCTCCCCACCCCAACTACAATGTCTTTCCCACAGTTGGGATACCAGTACATCCGACCGATATACCCTCAAGAAAGGCAAGGGATCGGCAGCGCGCGCAGCGGGAGCGAGCTGAGTCCGTCCGGCACGCTCTCCAACGTTCTCTCCACCATGTACGGATCACCTTTCAGCGCCGCACACACCTACGGAGCGTTCCTTCCTTATTCAAACGACCTGTCCATTTTCAGTCAGTTGGTGAGTTATCCTCTCATGCAAAGATTACGTAAATCTTCTTTTTTTTTGTCTTGTTCTTGTTCTTCCTCCTCTTTTTTCGCCTGCTCTTAAGTTTTTTTTTTTATATGCTACTTGTTGTGCATTTTGCAGTCTGGGCACCAAAAACATTAATGCAGGGCACGTTGGCATGGTTTTGCAAGATAGTAGTGAACTTTGCTGTTGACTCCGTTTGGTAAATACGAAATGAAAAGGGAAAAAAAAGTAACAAATTAACCAGTGCTACTTTTTTGTTACACAGAAAACAGGCCCATGTGTAGAATGTCTGGTAACAATATAAGCAAATCATTGTCAAGGAAGTTCTGTAGTCAAAACTATTAATCAGGAGGAAAACAAGAAGGAAAAATGTGATGCCTTTAACTGGGAAAATAACCTGAAAAAATATATATCTTTAAAGCTTTGATTTTTTTTTTTAATAACATCTAACTATTTATCCCTTTTTTGTACAAAATAAATTCATATTTTATAATTAAAGCCACAGCATTGCATTAAAATAAAAAAATATTATATAAATTATTATAAATTTTATATATATATATATATATATATATATATATATATATATATATATATATATATATATATATATATATATATATATATATATATATATATATATATGTGTGTGTGTAATTTTTTTAATAACTCGTGCTTGTTTCACAAACTAATATTCTTGTGCTGATGTTGCAGGGAGCTCAGTATGAGCTAAAAGACAGTCCAGGTGTCCAGCATCCAGCGTTTGCCCATCCTCACCCTGCATTCTACCCGTACGGCCAGTACCAGTTCGGAGACCCGTCCAGACCCAAAAATGCAACACGGGAGAGCACAAGCACGCTGAAGGCCTGGCTGAGCGAGCACCGCAAGAACCCGTACCCCACCAAGGGCGAGAAGATCATGCTAGCAATCATCACCAAGATGACCCTCACCCAGGTGTCCACCTGGTTCGCCAACGCCCGGAGGAGACTGAAAAAGGAGAACAAGATGACGTGGACGCCGCGCAACCGCACAGACGAAGAAGGCAACGTGTACGGCAGCGACCACGAGGGCGACGACGGCGACAAGCGCGACGACGAGGAAGAGATCGACCTGGAGAACATCGACACGGAACACATCGAGAGCAAGGACGAGCTGGATGAGCAGGACGAGCTCCACTCGGACTCCAAGCTGGACGCCAGCTGCGACTCGGAAGTCTCGGACGGCTATGAGGATTTACACGGGCCCGAGCCGAAGCTTTTAAAAGCAGTGGTCCAGGAGGGCAAAGACGCGCACGGGGATGAAGACGCTGAGCGACCCGATCACTTCCACCACCACCATCATCACCTCCATCATCACCATCACCTTCCTCATTCGTTAGACCTCAAAACTCAGCCTCCCAGCAGTGATCAGATCAAACTCAACCCGGTGTCCAACTCTCCTCCTGCTGAGAACAACGCAGCCCCAGTACAGAAACCTAAGATCTGGTCTTTGGCTGAGACAGCCACGAGCCCGGACAATCCCCGGAAATCTCCACTCGTGAACGGGAGCTCATCACAGGCCGTCCTGCCTCCACACAGACTCGTTTCATGCCCAGTGGGCAAACTGCAGAACTGGACGAGCCGTGCGTTCTCTGCGCACCAGCTCGCGCTGCTCAACTCGAACCACTATTTAGGACTGGCCAATCAGGCTTCAGCCAACGGCCTCGCGCTCTACACCGGCAACAGGCACACGGAAGAGCGCAATGTCAGCTCAGAGACTGCACACACAGGTACATCTCATCCCCCTCACTGAGCCTGGGCCACCATTTCAATACTCCTCGTGAACGTGGACATTGTTTTCGTTTTTCCTATCCAGTGCATATATATATATATATATATATATATATATATATATATATATATATATATATATATATATATATATATATATATATATATATATTTGTTGTTGTTGTTGCTCTACAAAACTCCATGCTTTTAAAGAATTTTATTACACGGAAGGAGCATGCGCATTTAAGAGAATAAAGCATAAAAAAAAAAAACTTTAGGTTTTTTGGTAAGGCTATTTTAAAATCCTGCCCTCATAATCTACATACAATCAGGAATCCAGACTAATTATATTATCGCATTTTTTGGTTATTTCAGAAAAAGATCTAGTGCCTTGGAAGCAGAAAGTAAAAAAAGAAAAAAGAAAGAAAAAAAAAAAAGAAAAACCAGTGCGTCATTCTCACAAACTGTATCTTGGCGATTTCATTTTCCAATATCATCATACGAACATTTGATTTACGCAATTGTGTTTTTGGACACACGAGTCTCATCCAGATTTCCAGATTTCTTTGTTTTTGTATTGTTTTGCTTCGCTTTGTTTTTTTGTTTTTTGTTTTACTCTTGTGTAGCTGAATGTCCAATGTCAAATACCATCTCAAACGCGTCGTTTGGCAATAATTCAAACAAAATAGTCTACAAAAAAACAACAACCCCTTTTCCAAACAACCAGATCTGCTTTGCAACTTTCACTTTCTTGTTCTCAAAACCTTTTCTAACTTTTCCCCATGTCTCTTAGGCCTCTTAAGACCAACCTGAAGCTGCCATGTTTTTATCCAACCCCCCCCCCCCCTTTCCACCCACCAATTCTTCATACAGACTTTTATAAATTTCCATTTGAACCTGTTGTAAGGAATGAAAAAAAAAAAGAATGACACACCCTGTGTACTTACATTGTAAGCATGTCCTTGTGTATAATTGCTAATGCAATGCTGTAAAAAAATTGTAGTCTGTGAGTTTTTTCTTTTTCCTTCCTTTTCTTTACTTTTGTTTTGTGAGGATTTGATGTTGCAATGTTTTGTATATATAACGAAAAGTAAGAAAATGTACATAATTGTGATCCAAAATTGTACAAGAAAGTCTATATTTTGGCTAATAAATGAACTGCGGCAACTGAAAATATTGAATGGTTTTAATGTTGTGTATGTTTTAAGATTCAGGGTTCTGAGTCAAACTAAACAAAAAAAAAGAGAGAAATTTTTGTTTCGTGTAAACAGTGTTTAAAGGAGAACTGTGACGTCTGATTTTTTTTATCAGTAGTGTTTAATTGGATTCGGGTTTGGGAGCAGCCATACTGTGTAGAAATGATTGGCTGTGCTTTTCTTGGATGTGCATTTCTCTTGAGGGAACTTCAGCAGGGCTTCTGAGGCTTGGCTAAGCACGAATTGGTCGATTTGAAACGTTTTTCTCTTTGAGAGCCTCGACTGTAATTAGCTCTTTCTTGAATCGCATATTTGGATATTAATGGAGGGGGATTATCCTCATCGAGGCGTAACAGCCAATATGAAATGAATAATTATTTCATTTATATTGGCCTGAAAATCGCATACGACTCAATTTGGCTGAAATGAGAATTGATTCTTTTTTTTTTTTTTTTTTTTTTTCAACCCACACATTTTTTAAATTCTTTTATTATCTTATCCCTTTAAACAAACTAAAACAGTTCAAATACCTTTACGGGTTTGCTTAATCTCTTCTCTCTTATGAAATGTGTGATTTGGCCTCTCTCTCTCTCTCTCTCTCTCTCTCTCTCTCTCTCTCTCTCTCTCTCTCTCTCTCTCTCTCTCTCTTGCTCTCTTCTTTTTTTTTTTATTAATGCATAATGAATTCTAATCAGACACCGATGCCGCGCTGCTTGCCATATGCCTGAGATACACTGAGAAATAATTTATTTATGTTTACACCCCCCTTCACCTCCATTCCCTCCATTTGCATGGAGCAGCTTTGTTCAAGGGCTTTGGAAAAAAAAAAAACTCGTGAAAGTTGGAGTTGGAGCGCCCTCTACAGTCTAGTACAACCAGCCTTCTTCCATGTGTGTGACTCGGGACGGAGGGGGAACAGGGTTTAGTTTAGTTTGATCCTATTTAATAAAAAATAACCAATAAAAACCTAAATTGTCGCAAATGGAAGATACACCGCGTTTTGCTTTTTATGGTGCATTTATTTATGTATGTATTTATTTATCTGTTTATTCATAATTTTTTGTTTTATATAGTTGTTTATTTTTGATGTAGCAAATTCTAACAATGAGCACATGATAGTAAGAGAGTTTAAGGCTAACTAAAAACTTTATAATAAGAAAAATAACGACAACAACAACAACAACAACAACAACAACAACAATAACAACAATAATAATAATAATAATAATAATAATAATAAAAATAATAATAATAATAATAATACAAAATGAAATTATCCAAAAAGTCTCAGAAAAATGCGAAAAATGCGGGATTCATTAATAATTAAAATAAATTATTAACTTTCAAAAACATGTAAACGCATTTTATAATATCAACTCCAAAACAAAAAAAAAATCATTATTTTTTGTGATACAAATGAGTTCTAGACCTTATCGCTATTTATTCGTTATAATTGTTTTTTTTTCTCGCATGAAACGTCTAAAGTTATAAAAAAAAAAAAAGAAGATTATGAAGATTTGAGATTTTTAAAATCTGTATTTGACAGTAAAAAGAGACATTAATTCATGTATTATTAAATGTGTATTTACAGTGGATGTAATTCCTGTCGGATAGTTTGTCGAAAATGTTTGATTTAATATTATTTTAGGGATTGGGACGCGACCCTGCTTTACACAATTTTTTATTAGATGATTTATAACGGAAACTACAATTACATGCGCCGGAAATAATCACAGTGTGTGAACATTCAAAAACAATTCTGACGCTGTTTATAAAATTTTTTTTAATTGGTCTTTTTTATTTAATTACGCGGGAACGCGCATGTTGGGGGCGTGCACGAGTGACCACCATTGTCGAAACAAATGTTTGTTTTGTTTGGATGGCAGACTAGGGGTTAAGATGCTCGTGCATACTAACCCGGAGGGTTGTGACGTAATCGCAAATAATTACAGACCTAAAAGAAATACATCTATGCTGCTAAGACAAAGTTTAAAATAAAAAATAAAGGAAATGGTTTTTTGTTTTATTGTACTTAAAATATTTCTTTTGGTATCCTTTGGTTGTTCTTTATTTACCTTTTATAGACAAATATTGATTGGATTTCTTCCATTTATATTAAAAAAATCTGTATTTTATGTTAACAGCATACAAACCATTGCTCTTATTTGTTAGCATCGGGCTACAGTGCAAGCATGGCGACCTCTTTAGCTACAATCGCTGCATTAAATTATAGATTAAGATGCGTCTCTGCGGAAATGACAAAAACACAGGCGACAATGCTGTCGTGTACGAGTCCATTTTGCTCCTATTTCTTTTCTCTCCACTCAGCAATTGACGTGCATTAATGAACATTTTGCTCAGAGCTATAGGCGGAGGCCGTGGGTGGTGGGCGCTCGTTTATCCAGAGTTAAGTGGATGTCCTTGTGGTTAACGAGCAATAATCAACAGCGACGCCTCTTTTTAGTCCAGCGCTGCAAGCGATGCTAAACACTCCAGCAGAGAGCAGCTTTTTCTCTCCAGTACACCCGGGAGAATTCACAGGGGGGGATGGATATGAGGAGAGAATGGCTAACATAGACACACACCCACACAGATTTGACACTTGACCATTTTAAGCCAATTATATCGTTAGAACAATCAATCTAAACTGGTAGTTTTAAATAAAACTTTGAATACTCGACATAAGAGCAGCTGTGGGAACTCCAAACCATACTGACACTCTCGAAAGCAAATGGCAATTCAGTCTATAAGACAGAGCTGAAGCCTTTTTTTTTATCTCAGAGCACCACTCAGCATCAATGGTGGATGTCCATAGTTACGCCGCACTGCAAGAAGAATGCATTGTTAAATACTAATTTGGATGGGATAAAAAAAAAAAAAGTGCAGCAAGAGAATGATTAAAGTGAAATCTAATCTATCTTTCTGGCCCGTCATTGACGCTGCAAAGGAGGACAGCGAGGGGCGACCCCATGAGAGACAGAGCCGAGCCAATGGAGCCATCAGAAACCCTGTGGATGAATGGAGAAAGACGGAGGAGTACATTAGCAGTGTTGGAAGGAGTCGGAATCTGCTTGTGAAAGGGAGGTTCGGCCCTACGTTGTCCTCCTGTCTTCCCTTCGTTGTCTCCCCGCTCCGAGACGGACAAATGTCAGCGCTATTGTGGCCCTGCTGAGGCTTTGAAGAGCCCTATGCGCTTTGCGGAGGTCACTAATCCTTTTATGAGGCGCTGCTGATTGTTAGTCACACACACACACACACACACACACACACACACACACACACACACACACACACACACACACTTGCACAAAAGCGCACACACTCTTGTTGCTCTTTTTCACAAGCATGTTTGGTGACCTATGAGGGGACGCCAAGAACCAGGTCTGGATTACAGAACACATGTTTCATGCTGTCAGTATCGGTAAAGCTACAGGCCATCCAAATGCTCCTGCACCTCCAGATAAGGCAGACATCTGCATTTGCAAACCATCACATTATGTTTATACCATCATGCCTTTGCTTGACTAGGGCTGCTAAAGTCAACAATGAATTTAATTCAAAAACGTTTGTTTCATGCTGATATTTCACATCGACCTACAGCATCCTAGAGTGACTTTAAGTCCTTATAAACAGTTTTGAAACGTTCATAGTCGACTAATGGAGCAATAGTTTAGTGAATAGCTGATCTGTGTTTTTGTGATCCAAACAGACCCATTGACAATAAACCCAGGAAAAGTGCTACTCCCTAGGCAAGGGGGAGGAGCAATGCTGATTTCATGCCTATTGTTGACCAAGTTTTGAGAGAAGAATTCTTTTGCAGGCCTCGAAAGGCAACAAGTGGGGGTAGAAATAAGGGTGGAGTGGCAGATAGAGGAGTGCGGGTGGAGAGAAAAATAGAGCCGAGGGGGTGTAAGGAGGAAAAAGAGGTGAGCTTTTGCCGTTCATCCAAGTGAAAGATTGTGCTTTTTTCAATCCCTTTGGCTCATCACGGCCGACTTACAGGGCAATTATGGAAATGGCGCTTTGAAGCTGATCGCTCTCTCTTTATTTTTTTCCTCCCCCAAGAGCAGGCAAAGTCTAGAGGCCTCTCTCTGCACCCTGCTCTCTGACATGATTCTGTCTTACCGTCCATATGTTCTCCTTCCTTTTGCTAAATGTGAAAATGGCGGTGTGGTAAGAAAGACTGAATAGAAGAATGGCGAGGCTGAAGGATCAACTGTGTTGGGATGAATGCTCAGAATCCAGGGTCACAAAGAAATCCTGGCCGTGCTTCAAACATGTGGAGATTAATACAATTCAGATTCGTCGTTTTGACTACAATGAACAGCGCCAAATCCATGGAAATTAGTGCACGCATTTGCTGATAAGCAAATTGAAACCTGATGCTTCAGACTACTTGAAGATCAACAATGAATCAAACAGAAGACAGAATGAGAAGCGGAATGGGACAACATTTTGTAAAAGAAAGTCAAAGCTTCTGTCCTTGTTCTAGGAAACTTTTTGTCTTTTCCACATTAGATAAAGCATTTTTCATTGATGCATGAGAGCTGTTTGGTGGCATGGTGAAGCAGAGGGTAGTGTTTTATCCATATAGCTCCAAGAGGCCTGGTTGGATCATGATGTTAATTTCATGTCTACGGGTGTTCTTCTGATTTTTTTTTTTTTAACAGATATATGCCCGTCGATAGACTGGCTAGTATACATTTTTGACTGCCCAGTGTTCTGAAGATGAAGGAACATATTCTTTGCATTCAGAGCAATCCCATTAGGTACGAAATATTCTTTAACTCCACACTCAATCAACTGCAGTCGGGGAAAATAGACAATGATTTCTTACTTCAATGATGTTGAATCAGCACCTGCAAAATTCTCACTGGCCACAAACATCCAAGTAATGCCAAACAGGTTTTATCATTCTTAAATTTGGAACTGCCTTCCACACTCCTGCAATTAAAGCAGGCTGCTTCACTCTCCCTCTCGTTCCATTCACCCCTTGTCATGACATCAGATATATTGTTCAATTTTTGCTCATATAATTATGGATCATATATTCAGGGGCTCTTTATTGATTGTGTGACTGGTGAAAGGTTCTCTGGCTCGGCTGCACCCGAGGTGGAGACTTAATAAATTCTTCTTTTCTTGGAACTCTGTCAAACAAGTCCTGCCTTGCCTTTCCCCATGAATACATTAACAGGGCTGAGCTGATTGATTGGGGAGAGCGGAGGGAGGAGGGTGCACCAATGAACTCCCTCGTTCACCAAGATTAATAGAGTTTATTAAAGACTCTCTTCTCCTTTTAAATAATGCTAATGTAATGGGAGGCCAAAAAGTTTATTGGCGAAGGCTAGCACTCCGCTTCACTTTGATGTCGATCTCAAGTACATTAGCTTCGGCTGGTGGGCTCCGGAGGTAAAAGTCTGTATACATAATGATGTTGGCTGTAGCTCAGATGAGGAATGGGAGATACAGAAAAAATGGACATGGATGATATACTATAGCAACCTGCCTGAATGTTACTTGAGTCTATAGAACAAGCATTATGAATATATTTCCTGTCATCACTACACTCTTATAAAGGTTGAGCTATTAGTTCTTCTGTTCCTCTTGGGGTACTTTTAAATGTACTATGTAGAACCATTCAAGGGTTTTCCTGTCAAAAAGAGTCATAACTAAAGGGCTGCTGAAAGTAACTAAAGGTAACTAAAAGAAACTAAAGGCTGATTTATCACTCTCTATAAAGAGAAATGAGATTTAAATCAATTATTTTATTTGTCACTTTCTTAGAACAATTTGAAGTTCTATTGAAAACATACATAACAACATACCTTAATAGTGAGGGTTCTAAACTATCAACATTTTGGATGGCAATTAAACCCTTTTTTCCCCCCAGTGTTCTACTTGGAATGCTCTCTGTTATGGAATTACTTTTGTGGAATCGGTGCACGTAAACCAATTATGGCTTCCCAAGAGAAATAAACCAAAAAGGCAAAGAAACCTTAACTATTCCAATTTTTTTTTTTATGGGACTTCATCTGAAAAGGTTTACTTAATATACTGTATGTTCTAGATAGCAAAGGTAGTAATCTTAAAAAAAAAAAACTTGGAGGTTTGTTGCTTGTTATAGTGGCCGGGTGCTTATACAACTTTCTAGCAAGAGAAAGTTCCATGGAGAACCATCTGGAGAGCAAAGAACCTTAAATGAACCCTACAGAAACCAAATTTGAAGAGGGTGGTAATTATAATGCATTGATATCTGTTTCTCTGTTTGTGACAAACCAAAATATCTCCATGTGGTCACATGATCTGTAAGTTTGTTTAGAATTTGCATGAGTTCAGGTTTTACAATCTTATGTAGATTTGTGGGTCTCTGAAAAAGATTCTCCAATTCTCAGAAGCAGATACTTTTTCATTTGATCCGATTAAAAAAAAATATTTATCAGTATTTCCCAGGCCGAACTAGCTTTAACATGCAGTCAGAACCATGCTTATCTAAACAGCCCTTTCTGCAACACAGACCACAACGTGTCCATTCACAATCTGATAAACTAAGTGTGCTGGCACATCCTAGGCAATCTTGATGTACATACATATATATATACATGTGTATGTGAATTTCGGGAATGTACTATGAAACTTTCAGTGGGCAAGTGCAGGGAATGTGTGTAGGCTGAAAGAGGAAGATCTATAATACTGATGAGGTCTCCACATGTCAGACATATAAACTTCACTATCGATTTCTCTTTCCCAATAAAATGAACACACCACTCATGAGCCCGTCTCGTCTCGATTCCATATAAACGTCCAGAGGGTGTGTTTCACATGAACAGCCATTAAAGACAAGCTGGCAGAGAAATGTTTTTATCCTCATGCAAGATGCTTATCTAAGTGCTGAATTATTACTTTGCACCAGATATTCTTGGAAGTCTGGGAAAACTCATTGTACATCACTGTTACTAGAATTCGGGAAAAATCTTAACAAAATTTTTGTCTTTGCAACAATAACATACTTTAATGATGATGTAATGGTTTCATTGATGCTGCTTGTCTTGATGACTGCCTGCTAGAAAGTCTGACACACACACACACACACAGACACAGACACACATACATACACACATATATACACACATATTGTCAGGCGCTAAGAACGTACTGGAAACCAAGTGAATTCAACGACGGCCTTTTAATGAGAAAACAAAAGGGCAAGGCAGAAAGCAGGAAAAAAAAAGAGCACCCAACTAGGGTAAACTGAACCAAGAGAATAACTGTGGCAGAGTGAGAACAGATAACACACAGAATCTTGTATGCCAAGCGAAACCAAACAGAGTAGTTTGGGTAGTCCTGAATGTTCGTAAGCCTAAGCTGTAGAACGGACAATGAGCTTGTGGATAAACAGGGTTCTTATAGTGTGGTGACTGATGTGGACCAGGTGTGGATGATTAGTAAGTTGGTGAGCTGCTTGGAGTGATTGGAGGGTTTGGTGAGGGTGTGGCTGGTGGATCCCTGACACATATACATAATCTTTTTTTTATTGTGTTGTAATATTACTGATTAAGAGATTTGTGTACATCGAACACCAATTTAAGTTCAGAAATGTATATAATTTTCATCCTATGTATATAGTGTTCAGAATGTAAAATGTTCAGCTTTGATTATGTTTAGGGTTTTTCACAGTAAAGAATGCTGCTTTTAAATGTACAGTATTTGAATTGAGCCAAAATGATTATGAAGGCTTTGTAAAAAATAACAAGATTCACAGACGCTCACTGCCTTGTATCATTTGGTCTTTCCAAAAAATAATATTGAACCGGTCCGTAGAAAACGATTACTTTCTTTAGATGTAATGTAACTATTACGACCAGTTTCATGGCATCTAAAATTCACAGAGATTTGTTGGCAAAGTGGTGACCCGTAGTATGAACATATTTATCTGTTTAATGTGTGTGTTTGATCTTGTTAAGAAATTCATTACATGCTCTTCCATAGTATTATTTAGTGATTGACACCAAATTGATCAAAAAGCTTAGACAGATGAAAGATGTGTGTATATGTTTAGCACATATGTGTGTCTATTTTAAATCTTATTATTAATGGTATGCTGTTTAAAAAGCTACTATATTTTAAGGAAATTCACATTTTTTAAAGAAAAAATTATCTAGGCCTAAAAGCGAATATATATTATATAGATTTTTTTGCATTGTTCCCCTAAAATAATGTTTTGTTACTGGTGTCAAATAATAGGATAGATAATATGTAAAGAAAAATGAATAGCTATGATTATGGGCTTCAAGGGCTGACAATGTGGCCCTGGACAGAATTTGAGTTTGACACCCCTGCTCTAGGAGGTGCCATCCCAGGGGAAAGAAAGAGAAAGTTAAAGGTACCCAGTAAGAGAGATTAGCTAGTAGAGACTGAAAAAGCTCTTTTAGCTTAGATAAACTTGTTGGCAGGAGCATTGTCAGCCTCTCCACCATGACACCCTTCTCCTTGATAATGCCATTGCCATGCAAATAAGCTTGTGTGTGTGTGAGATGTAGCTGAAAGAAGGAAGACACAGCTGCTCGATTGAGCCAGATACAAAACCCGCTCTTTCCTCCACCGGGCACAATAAAATGGGGAATGTGTGTGTGTGTGTGTGTGTGTGTGTGTGTGTGTGTGTGTGTGTGTGTGTCTTTGAGTGTCTGTGTGTGTAGAGGATAGAATTCTCTCCCTCCTCTCCTTCCTACACAGACAGGAAGTAGAACACAGGGGGCTCCACAGACAGTAGTGCATGGCCGATCGAACTAGACAGCCCGAACACACACCTTGTCATCCCCAACTGTGTGTGTGTGTTTTTTGTCTAAGTATGCCTCAAGTGGTACCGCCCCCTCTCTTGTCATGCTAAACCGGTGTCACTCTCTGGAACTGTAAGGTCTCTTCTCATACATGCTCCAAATACTCTTAACACAAATGCACACAATTTCCCCTCTAACGTCCATGCTTCCTGAGTCACAAAGAGCTTGTGTACCTCTGAATAAGCCGAGTTACAGACTCACACTGTGTGGGATGACCAGCCGAGAGCCACTGGTGCTTGACCAGGGAGTGTGAATAAAAAAAGGAAAAGTAGGGAAAAGCTTGAGAAAAGGTCTGGAAAAATACACACAGTGGTGTTGTTAAGTACAACAAGACGACTGGAAAATATTCGAGTAATTGCGCGTCAGCTTCACTCTACCTTCACACATCACTACATGACTATTTTGTAAGAACAACATTTTACACATAGGTTATAGAAACTGAAAAACTTCAGTAGAGTTATGAGAAAACCAATCGAAAACATTGTACACCTCACTTGTATTTTTGTTTCGGTCTCCAAAATACATATTAAACAGTAGAAATGCTATGGGATTACAGTTTATTTTTTTCTCTTGCCCAGATCATGTGTCATCACATATGTGTCCACATGCTGCTTTCAAATGGAGTAATTTACAAATAAATAACAGCTCATTCGTGTGGTATTCCAGAAATGTTCTGTCAGCTTTCACAAGTTCTGAGGAGTACTATTTCTCAATATAACTTATTAAAGTTTAGGTAGCAGTCAGGGCCAAGTGTAAGTACAATTTATTTCTTGCCACACAGAGCTATTACTACTAATTTGCCAAAATATCTAAGAAAAATGTTGATATTCTAAAATTCGATTGCATAAGTTGACTATTGGAGCATTTACTCAAATCATTGACCTGCCAATCCATTGGAATTATATACGATTTTCGTAACTATTATCAATACAAACAGCTCAAACAATCCTATTATACCAAAACTTTTCTTTCCCCCCCCCCCAAAGATTGGCACCTCCATAAGCTTCATGACCATGAATATAGGCATGTCAAACTTCATTTCACAGGTAGACAAGCAGGAGATTGCAAAATAATTAGTGTTAATAGGACACATGGCATGGTAGAAATCCCAAGAGCTTTAGCATCCCTTTTTTTTTATACAGCTCTTCTCTAAAACCATGCTGTTTGCAGATGAAATATACAACAGTTGACCCTTGACCTCCAGTATAGGGCTGAAGGTCATCAGGCTCTTTTACATACACAGATGAGCCTCTTTTCCGTAAACGATAATGCAAGCTGCGAAGGAGAGAACGACAGAGCAGAAGGGCCACAGAGTTAAAACAACAGCTGAGATGACAATTAATAGGCTGAAAGGCATGTAACTGTCATCCATCTCCGCCCCACCAGCAAACGATGCCCTGCTCCAATCTCTACACTGCTTCTTTCCTTTCCTAAACACACAACAGCTTGTATTACTTTCTCCGAGAAGTATTTTTGCTGACTTTCTATGTGACCGAGGTTTAACTTAGAAACACTTTGTGAACTTTTACACCTATTTATTTTTACACACCTTCTGGTGTCAGACATTTTAATCTAATGTAATATTCTTTTTACTCATATTGATGCTTTACTATTGCTTCAAAACTGCCATTATTAAAGTTATTAGATGTCCCTTATTGATTAATATTAAGTAGGTTCAGTTAATTAATGGCATCAAATAACGTACACATACTCAGTCTAAAAATAATAGCACCAATTTATCCCTAATATTTAGGGATAAAGTTATGACCTATTTAGATAGATACCACTTCCAAGTCCTTACTACTGAAGACCTGGACAATAAGCTAAGACCTTGAGGCTCAATGGTGACATTTTGTTTTCCAAAAGAGATAAATACACACACTTACTCACAACTCTACACCCAACACCATTCAAACAAGTCTCCGGGTTCATCTGGTGGCCATCACAGAAGTTTGCAATTTCTCAGTTTGCCATCATGATATGAGTTACACAAACCTAAACAAAGCCTGTGAATGGAGACATAAACATTGAAGAAACCAATTACAAACACATGCAGTGCCGCCATGGCTTTGGCTTCACAGCCTTGTTGCATTTCTGCTTTAACTTAGCAGGTTGTAAATGCAGCCCTCTTCTCGGACCGCTGGCTGGATTAGTGGCTACATTTCTAAAACACGGAGACACATTATGCTGCTCTAATCGTCACTGAGACCAAACGGTTCTAGAAAAACACACTTTCTGCCTAAGCTCTTTTTAAGCTCAGCTGGATATTATAGTATTCAAGGATTATACAATACAAAATAGCAGCTAAAGTTGACCTTGTATGATAGTTCTTGTGCAGCTCTGTGTGAGTTTTATTTTCTTAATGGTTATTTCTCAATACTTCTCATTATTCTGTAAGCTGACAGCTGGTATGCAGCTGGCCACATACCCCTATGTATACACACACATATGCACACATACTCAGGCAGCAGGATGGCAGACATGCAATTTACAACAGTTAAAAAAAAAATCATTACAGGAAATACTGTCAGGATGGAGAGACAGGATATATCCATCATTTGATCCATCATCATCTTCGTCTAAAAATGTCCCTTGATCTCTTGGCATTTTTATACTCTCTCAAACACACACCGGCTTAACATTTGAGTCTCTCTAAATATGTAAGAGACGACAGCTGGGTTATCACACGTCTGTGATGGGGAAGCATTTCACAAGTGCAGATCTCAGACTATTTTTTTTATAGCACTTTTAACAATATAACCTGTCACAAAGCAGCTTTACAGAAATCTGGATGTTGATTTAGATCCCTAATGAACAAGCCAGAGATAGAGGGAACATGAGAAAGGACTTTCATTCAGAAGTGTGTTGTCCTGAGATGCACAGGACAGTTTTTTATGATTACATAAGCAGTACATGGGCATCAACAGCTTGAAATTCTATACAAAAGTATTGTTTTTAGGAAGGGAAATATTTAGAATGTCCATGTAGAACTATCCAAGTGTAGCAATGTAGAAACCTCCAATAAGAAGTTAAGAATCAATCAGGAAGTTATGAAGGGTAAAAATGTTGGCAATGTTGACATGAGCATTCGAGGAAGCATCACAAAGTTAAAGGAAACTAATTGTATTGGTTCTATAGTTATGTAATCAAGCAGACAGTTGTCGACAACTGACTAAGACATCAGACCTGGACCTGAATGACAGTGAGTGCATGTTTGGGAGGTATTATTTGTACAAATACTTCCAAGTTGGTGTCCAGGTTTTATTCATGGGATAAATACATGAGGGTATGTGGAGGCAAAAGCATCAATCATTCATTAATTAATCATCTTCAATGACCTTTTTATCATGGTCAGGGTTGCATCAATTCATTTTAAGGCCACCATGTACAAGCACTCACACATTTAAAATCATAAAAACTTTTACTCCTAGGAACTAGTTTCAGCAAAGCCAATCCAACTTCCAGTATGTTTTTGGAATGTGGGAGGAAACCAAATAACCAGGAGAAAACCCACATGGACACAGCGTTCCTTGGATAGTCTTACTTTTGCAGAACATCCAGTTTATCCGTGGCACAGAATAAATAGCTGTATAATCATATTACTGTTTTGCCTTAAAGTAATCAAAATATTTGAGGTCAGAGGTAGGGCAGTGATTGAGAAGCCATGGCCTTTCAAAAGCACTGGCTACACTTGTGCCACCCATGAGGTGAGGCCCTGGTTAGAGCATGATTACGAACATTTGCTCTCTTCTGGCTTGATGATAAAATTTAGGTATGAACTTGAATTTGAGGACATGCAACATATAATTTGTACTTTTTTTCTTCCAAAAACAAGGACAATTATGTGTTCTTCACTTCCTTGAATCATTCTACTAGGAGCATTTCCTGATAGAAAAATACTCTTTTATTCTCAACAGAAGCTTCAAGGATTTCCTAGAGGAATCCCCCCCCCCCCCCCCCCAAAAAAAAAAATATCCTAAAGATCCTAAAATCCTAATAATCCAAGAATTCTAAAATCTAGTTAAATAATTTAAGCAATTGGTAAAAGAAAATAAATAACAAGAATCTTTAACTAGTGTAATTTATTAGCAAATAATTGTGCAAGAAGGTTTAGCAAATTAAAATGTTCTGTTGCTTAATCGATTAGATAACTTATATTATCATCTTAGCATATTAGCATCTCTTGATTGTTCAGCCTGAGAATTTAGATTTGTCCATTCAGATTGAAAAGATTTGTGCAAAGTTTCTATTTGGGAATTGTGTTACTCTCTGCTAGTAATATGAATTACAGCTCTTTCAGTCAATCAGAGATATCAAATAAGCTCAGCCTTAAAATACAACTCCTAATTATTCACTGCTTAGTTGTTGGTCTTTACCTACTTCTAGGGAAAATCTTTCATTAGAAGACTTGCATAATAAACTTGTGTAATTAAACTGTAACCGTCAATCACAAATATTCCAATATAAACAAGTTGTTAAGGAAGAAGGCTTTTTTTAGGTTATTTAATATAATGTTATTATAAGTCTAATTCCTTATAGCAACAGGACATTGTATTTGTAAAATATAGCTTTTGCTCTAAAAGAAAAGAAAATATTTCTGTTGCACAATGTTCCTGAATTAATCTTTCACTAAATTTGAATATTCTGTTTTCTGTCTTCACATGATTAGATTGACCAACTGCATTTCTATTATAGTTGTGTAATTAATGTGCATTAGATAATTATGAATACGGAATATCACAATTCAGTTCAGAAACCACAAATTAATTAATTCCATCATTTATTCATTGCCATTCATTTGTGAATGACATGTTACTACTAAGCACATCTATCTAAAGGAAGGAAATAAATTCCACTCTGTTACATGGAGATGAAAACTAGCGCTTAATATTTAATGTTTGCTGTTAAATTACTAAACAACAAATTTTTTTAATATATGTAGAAAAAAAATGGGGTATTTTCCTTTTCCTATGTGGCTCTTTGTGAGAAAAAAGCGTTGGCTCAGTGAAGTGATGGAGGATTCCTTTGTGAAATTCAGTAATACTCACGTTTCCACAAGTCTGTCCCAACTCAAGCTTGTGAAATCTGGCACTCTCAGCACTTTTATCCAGGTGGCCAAGTCTGAGAGTGCCGTTCCAGAGCCGGTGCAAGTGGAAGATGCATAGGTCACCGAAAGTATCTGTCATAAACAGGTAAAATTTACCAACTTCAAGCACTCATGATGAAAATCATGTCTGAAACAGGACAAAAAAATAAATCTTCTCCATTGTTCACCTCGATGAGTCTCACCTTGACTGTGGTTTTTCTCTAATTGTTTAATGTGTAGAATGTCAGGAGAATAATCATAACTGTCAGTGCAATGTTTGCATACAGACAGCTGAAAAAACATGACAGATTAAAACATTCAAAATCCTAACAGATTTATTTCATTCGTTCATGCACATCACTTTGGTATTTCTTCAATAGGAAAGAAAGACACCTAAAGTACCAGGCCTTTATAACATAACATTCCTTGTCCATCATACACAAACACACATTCAAAGCACAAAGAAAGCGATAAGAGTTGCTGTGTTTGGGCCAGTAAAGCAGATCCAGATGGAGGAGGCCTCGCTTGTCTTCCCCCCACTGCCTGCGTTTCGGCTCCGGGGGTTTACGGCGCGTGTATAATTTTAAACTCAATGGCTGCATGCGGAGCTACAAATTAAATAAAGCAGCAAGCTGGAGACCATTATCATCTCTTCCATTTTGCTAACATCTTTGAAGCATTTAAAATGACAAAATAAATACGAGCGCTCAAACGCATATGCCTAAGCAGCATTTGTTCTGTGGCATTGGTTAGAGAAATGAAAAGAGTGCACAATAAACACATTTGTTTTCATTCCTTTTCCATTCCTTTCTTTTTTTTGCTTTTTTTCCTGCAGCGAATGAGCGTTTGGTGGCTTGAGGATTTAATTAATGCTCATTTTCACTCATTTAATTTTCAACACAAGACTCATTGGGAGGGATGAAGAAAGATGGAAAGAAAGCATCCACAGGATATTTTAAGGCTGCGTTTTAACCCAGCAAGTAAATAAGCCCTAGAGACTGCCACCAAATAAAATATTTTTCTCTAATAAAGAAAAAAAACAACCGGTAATGTTAAATATCAAAAAAGAGGCAGGTCAAATAAAATGAAAGAAATCGACACACAATTATGTCTGTGTGGAAGAAAAAGAATTTCCATCATGTGTACATTTAAGTATATGGCTATAAATACAGAATATGGCTGTCCTTTCTGAACCCCTCTATCAGCCAATAATAAAGTTCTATTACAGTTATTACAGTGTAATAATTCTTTATTATTCATCTATAACCTCTGATTGCAGTCATGCCTAACTCTCAAGTTTCAAACCGTTTCATCCTAAAGTAAGCTTTTCTTCTATAATAACAATCACTTTCCAGACTACAATAGCTTAATGCACGTAGACACTTTCTCCCTCCTTTCACTTAACATTTAAACCTTCTGCAGGTTGAGCCTATTTCTGAACTTTTTAAGCAAAATGATATATGTGTGTCTTACTTTGTACATCAAAATCTCTTTTAAATTTCCTGCTAAAGAGCTCTGACATTAACTCTATGTAACACCTTTGGGATGAATTGGAATGCTGACTGCACCCCAGGCCCCCTCACCCTACATCAGTACCTGACTTTACTAAAGTCCTTGTGGCTGAATGAACACACACACACACACACACACACACACACACACACACACACACACACACACACACACACACACACACACACACATATATATATATATATATATATATATATATATATATATATATATATATATATATTATATAATATTTAGCATATTATTAAAAAATATCAATAAATAAATATATAAGAGATGAAGTTAAAAACTGCAACGCAACACACATTTACGTAGATATATATATTATTTCTGCCATACGATAATCTTTAATCAATAAACCTTTGTTTTACTGATGCGCCAAATCAAGCTCCAAAATCCACCATGATACGCACATCTGGTTTGGTGTCCTGATGACTTAAAACATCATAATTACTTTAAAACATTTACAAGAATATTTGTCTTCAAAACTTGCTAAATGTTGCGTTTGGTTTCACTAATAATAAACATACATTTGCATAAAACATCAATATTTGTCCATGCCCATGTTAATTATAGTATTAAAGACTTAAAAAGTATTTATTTGAGGTACATCTAGAACAGATATAAATGTGTGTTAAAATTAACTAATGACAATCATGCAATTCTTTTTCCTCTTCTTCTTCTTTCAGCTGCTCCCGTTAGGGGTGGCCACAGCGGATCATCCGTCTCCATACCCCTCTGTCCTCTATATCTTCCTCTTTTAACCCAACTACCTGCATGTCTTCCCTCACTACATCCATAAACCTCCTCCTTGGTCTTCCTCTTTTCCTCATTCCTGGCGGCTCCATCCTCAGCATTCTCCTACCAATATAACTCATGTCCCTCTTCTGCACATGTCCAAACCATCTCAATCTCGCCTCCCTCACTTTGTTTCCAAAACGTCCTACATACGCTGTCCCTCTAATACTCATTTCTAATCCTGTCCTCTTCACTCCTTCTTACTCTTACTCACTTTTGTTGCCAGCTGTTTTGACAACATATTGGATATAATTTAAAACCGTTATACCTAAAATTCTTTCTGATTTTGCCACACAAGAACGCTTTAGAAATTTCATCAAAAAAATGTGTTTAATATCTAATTGTCATTGCATACTGAAAGGACATTTTGAAGTTTTTTGTCTTCTAAACGGCTAAAGTGAGGTTTTTCTGTAGCTCAACGACCGGATCATACCAAAACTGGTGGCTCCATCACCTTGAATTATTAAACTAAAAGATTCTATAACATGTTGTATCCGCTGCGAATTTAACATCACAGCAAATGAGTAACTGTCTTTCGACTCATCCTCGTTATCCATCTATTGTGTGTGGTGTCCAGGATGACCCCCCATCCACAGGGCACAAGTGCTCATTCAATGATTTAGTGAGAGATGCATATGATGAAAATCTTGTGCTTTGGCCTGCACATTCACCAGAACTGAACCTGAATAGAGTACAATATCTACAGGGGTTTTTGTTACACTTTGCTTTTGAATATCTCTTGGAAGAACAGTGTTCCTTACTTAAATTCAGTTTCAGAAATGTGTAGAATTGCATTCAAGATGTTTTAGCCTTTTAATGCATTACCTATCTGTATGTCTCTTATTGCATGTATGCAGCTTTGTTGTTTTGCTTCTGTTGTTCAACACATGGGGTTAAAAAATTACAGATGGTGGGGCTTTCTCTCTCTGTTTTCGGTGTGCTGTAAGCTTTCAGTATGCGTGTGTGCTGTGTGTTAGCCTAAGGTGTGAAAAGGAAAGAACCGAATGCTCTAACACTAATACCCCAAATTCTAGTGTATAGCAGTGTAATTTATGGAAGCTGTTATTAACCAAGCAGTACGACAATAAGTAAAAATAACGCACATAATTAAATGTGTCTACAAAGAGCTCAGTCTCTTTCAGAAAAGATATAAAGAAGGAAAAAAGAAAAGGAGAAACACCGCACTTCTGTCTCTCTTGGGTATTTTAGAAAAGATTTTTCAGGCTTTTTTAGTTAGCATAAAAAAAAAAGTAAAAAAAAAAAAAAAAGTATGGAGAGTTGGAAAAATCATGACTTTTTTTTCTCCGATTTTCACGGCAATGAAATGCCCTTGGACACAAAGTGGACACTTTATAAACCCCGCTGCAGACTCATTTTTTAAAAGCTACATTAACCAACCATTAAATCTGCATCAAATATACAGTGCCTTGGAGAATATATTTCTAATAATGTTTCACTAAGAACTCTTTCATGCAAGTTCCTCTACAGGGATCAGATTGTTATTCTTCACATCATACATCTGTACTGGTCCTTTGCACTTCAGTAATAAGAGATCATTAGGGGTTTAGACAGTTGACTGACAGCTCTGACACTATTTATGTGATGTAGAAAGGAGAGAAAGTCAGAGAAAAGTAGACATTCATTCGTGGACATTAAAGAGAAAAGGAAAACGCATATGCATATTTTGTCACCAGTGCTTGTTAAAAAGTAAGGAATTATACATAACAGTGCTGATGGACTGGATCAGGCTTAGCAAGTTCATTTAAAGCAAGGAGGATAAAATCTGAAAGTCATGCGATGCCTTAAGAGACATTTCTCACAGCAAGATGTGTGATGAAAGCAGATGAAAGCTATGAAAATGAAGGTTTGGGTTAAAAATAAGAACAGGGTTAATATTTAAACTCTAATTTAGTCAAATCACTGCACGGCGAAATACAGTAAATCGTATAAATAAAGATCAAGCACTTCATGTTAATCAGAATGTGTAAAAATTAAATTAATTAATTAAATAAATAAATAAAAATTCTTAATGACACATCATGGCATAATTGTTGGGGTTACAGTTTTTCTGAAACTGCTAATCCCCTGGGATTCATACAACACACAAAAAAAACAAAACAAAACTCCTATAAGCAGCAGGAACTGTATTGCTGATGTCACAGTGGAATGGTCAATGGTAAGCAGAATGGTTACGGTAAATCGTGTTTTAATCAAAAATAAAATATTCAAACATTACAGTGGACAGTGTATTTACTCCGTGTGGACAAATTGGAAAAACAAACTAGCTTTTTACACACACTTCATTAGTATTTATAATATATCCTGTTTGTAGTAATTGTAGTATTACAGCCTATACACCAATTATTAATTAACAGTTATGCGCTGACAAGATGTTAATACTTCATTATCACCAATACTAATTTATTCCTTTAAGACTCAGGTGTTATTAATGTATATGCTCCATTATTTTCTTCTAAACTAATGATCAGTGCATGTATTATTCATGCACTTGTCATAATGAAAGCATTACTACATATATTAATAGGTGCTTTGTTTATTTGTTTTTACCTGTGAGCCTTATATTTAGCAAGTAACATTTTGGTGGTGAAACTGGAAGAAAGTAATGATGAAGGAAAGAAGTATGTGTATTCGTGTGTGTGTGGCTCAATGTCAGATTTGGAAATAAAAATTAAATCAAAGTGTAATACTATCTTTCTTTTTTATAAAATAAACAAAATAAGTTAAATTTTGCAGTAAATGTCTGGTTTAATTAGTTAGATAGTATAATTAGTTAAATAGTGTTTATCACTGTTAGGTCATTAATTCATTGGTTGATTGATTGGTTTTACATTTTTTACACTAATTCTTTTTTACATTTTATTTTTATACTCAATTATATAATACATTTCTCAAGTGATGACTTTCAGAGTTTCTCCTTTTTGGCCTGAACTCTTTGCATTGGAGATGTGAAATGTCAGAAAGGACAAAATTAAAACAAAATGTGTCTTAATGTTGTGTGACTGCCTCACACTCACTCACATTTTAATGGAGCTTGTAACAGGCCTAAATATATAGACTTCAGTAGCACAATTACACACACTTTCCTCAGCCAGATGTGTCTTCAGGGAATGTGTGTGTGTGTGTGTGTGTGTGTGTGTGTGTGTGTGTGTGTGTGTGTGTGTGTGTGTGTGTGTGTGTGTGTGTGTGTGTGTGTGTGTGTGTGTGTGTGTGGAGGCATCTCTCAGGGTGCAAACATTGTTCACTTTAATCATAGAAGCTTTAAGCTAAACCATCAGTTGAACTTGAGAGAAAGAGGGATTGGGGTGGTGGTAGAAAGGGTAGGAATGAACTAAGGATAAAAAGTAGTGGGGTAATGAAGAGGACTAAAGATTCAGCCGGAGTGAAAAGCTCTAGTGGTAGCCCAAACACTTAAATTTGGCATGGAGAAGAATTCATTCAGCTTAAAAAGGATTCCCTGCCCACATGAGACATTACACCACTGTCAGAGTTGGTCAGAGAAAGAGGAGAGAGGGATTACAGTGCTGGGAGTGCAGAGGAGAGAGGAAGCACAAGGAGTTGTTGCTTAGACAAGAGTTGAAACGAGGCACGATAAAGTGATCTGGAAATGGCCGCATCTGGTGCCAGCACATTAAGGAACTGTCAAAGTACTTTAAAGGTTTGAGACGTGCGGCTACTGTGGATAATATATACACGAGAACATTATACACTCGCAAATGCATGCACATATGTCTCTCGCACACGCTAAAGTACACACACTAACTCTCCTTTACCTCATGTGTCACATGTGCCACACCCATGTTTGTGCAAACTCAATCAAATGATTTTCGAGTAGCAATAAATCAGCATGTGTTTTGCTTGGCTGGGAATCAGGCTCTCTCTCTCTCTCTCTCTCTCTTTCTCTCTCTCTCTCTCTCTCTCTCTCTCTCTCTTTCTCTCTCTCTCTCTCTCTACTTACTCTCCCTTTCCTACTCTTCACATATGTGTATACATACGCCTAGATTCTGAAAGGCACACTTGCCTCGGTGCAGCTGCTTTATTAGTGTTATTAGAGTTTATTTATTAACAATCAGCTTATTATACCTGGCAAAATAAGCACGATTATACACTCGCCACAAGAGAAAAGAAGGGAAAAACAAAACAATGAAGCAAACTGATCTGGAAACAGCAGGACTCTGGTTTTGGCTAACAGCAGCATTGTTACACCCTAGCCTTGAGCTGGATGGGGAGGAGGAACATAAGGTAAACTGATCTGGAAACAGCAGGGATCTGGCTTTGACCAGAGCTAGTTGAGAGGTGAAAACACTGGTCATGAGAAGAAAACAAAATGAAAAGGCAACTAAGCCCAAGGATACAATGTTCAGAAAGTTTAGGCATGGAAAGAAAAGCTGTTTTGTGCATCATTCTCTGGTTACAAAACCCGAGCGAGAAAGAGATCCCAGCGAAGATCATCTGAAACAGATCCTGTGTGTTTGCGCAAAAAAAAAAAGAAGTTAGAACCAGGCGTTTCATTTTATTGCATGTGTACAATGTTGTTCATTTCATTTATACAGACTTCTTGGTATTGTAGAACAATATGTAGTAGTTACAATTTATTAGATTTATTACACGCAGTAATACTTTATTATTCAGTTATTACATGTGCGCTCACATTCATGCTTAATTCTCAAGTTTCAACCAGCATGACCTGTACCAGAATCATTTAATGCGGAAAAAAAAAAGAAAAAGTGCTAAAAACCAAGCACTAAGCACTTCTATGGTCAGGTGAAAAAAAAAATTACCAGCTTACATCTGGTTCAGTCTGAATTGACTAGGCTTTTTAATAGTGGAGAGTAACAGACTGCTCACAAAAACAACACAAAGTAAATTTTTAGAGAGAAGTATTGCTTACAGAGGGAGCCCTGTTAGTGCAGCTACAACAACATGATGGCTAGAGGCTTTTACTGGCCCTCTACGGCTCATGAAACATATATTCCAGTGACAGCTCGAGCAGGGGAAGAGTGAAGGGCCATCCAGAGGAGGAGACCAGGTGAGGCTGATGTGCGAGTGTAACCGTCCTATCGTGTCACCTGACTTAACACTAGCATTAGTGTATTCAATAGAAAGGAAAATATTGTATTTTTTAATGTGTTATAAGAATATTGAATTTTCAGAAATTTTATTTTAATGCATTTCTCTAATTACAGTACAACCCTGTAACATAAAAATATTTAATGCTATACGGGGAACAATATAAACTAGGCAGCTGTCCACTTTCAGTGGCCATTGCAGCCTCAGATTCCTCTGCATGGCTGACAGAAGTGAATCAAATGTGATCTTCTGCTGTCATTAAGCATCCACAGCAAACTCTGAAGTTTTTTTCATTCTGAAATGCCTTTCTGCATATCATGGTTGTAAAGAGTGGCCTGGCAATTCTCCTCTATTTTCCAATAGAAAGTAAGGATTTTTCACTATATTTGTAGGTGTAATATCTTACTTTCTACTTTACCATATTTGAAAATGATTTGGCCTTCATCAAAACTTTGACGTGAATATTTAAAAAAGAACCTGTCACACGACTGCAAATGTAACCCCAAGATTCTTGAATTTGCATAGAATAATGGTTTCACTGTGTGTCTGTAACAATAGAAATCCCTCTCTTTAAAAAGGTGTGATGAGCAGAAGAATGGAACGGTGAATTGCACCAATTATTCATTATTCTCATTGATCAGTGCTTTCACTTTTGATACTTAAATCTATTGAAAAGGAAAAACATTTGCATTCAAGTAGAATTGTACATGGGGTACTTTTACTAGTAATATAAGAATTTGATTTGTACTCTCAGGATCTGCATTTGTTTGTGCATTGCTTTGCTGACACTTAATTTGCTGACTGGAAAAGGGCAGGAATGTGCATGTGTACATGGTGTGTAGATTAAAAACAAATTAATAATACAAATTAAAAGTAAATTAATAAATGTTAAATTACATATCAAATATAACATTTAATGATTACATATTCAATTATTATTTTTTAATATTGTTAAAACTTTGACATTGTTGACTCATTTTGCATGTTTTCTTTGAAGCAGTAGTTAAACATTGGGGGGAATGCATATGTCCATGTTCAGCCATACAGACAAACACACACACACACACACACACACACACACACACACACACACACACACACACACACACACACACACACACAAATGAGCAATGAATCAGTGGCGTTCCACAAAGGGTGCATTAAGTGCTCACAGTGGCCCATAACTGTTCATAAGGAAAGAAAAACACTGCATCCCTCCAGCTGCTGCGCCCCCTAGAGGGTGAGATTTGAGTAAGCGAAACGAAGCGTGTCCTTTATTAATGAGAAGATCACATTTTACCGGCAGAGGAACACTTTTAAAAGTGCACAGAGGAGGGTGGGGGAGGTTGGGGTTTGTGTGAAACCTCAGTCAGAAAGCCTCTCTGTTTGGCTTCCAGAGTCATTAGCCAGGCTATCACCTGACACACATACACGCAGGTAAAACAGCTCTGGACGTCGATTTCATCACGGCCGCTGGAAAAACACGCCGCAGAAACTGGAAACCGCATTTCCAAAACGTACAGCTTTTGCTGCCTGTTGTTTTTGGACAAGGACCTGCCGTAGAGCTCCTATGGTGGAGTTAGTGGCCCGTGCCAAAACTTTTAAGAAGCAGTAACCGATATGTGGCCTGACCAGCCATGGCTCGAGAAACCAGAGTTATTAAAATTTCATCAAATCCCACAGGAATGTTTTACATGTTTACTAGGTGTGCGTCAAAGTGAGAGACAACACTGCTGAATTATGGGCCGGATTGGATGCGAGGGAATTCGGTGCAAGTGGTGTGGGAAAGGGCGGTTCTGAATGAATAAGCAAAAGCACGGCTGGAGAGTTGACTATAGCCTGTAAATATATCCAATCCCATCTCGATTCCATCCAGACACACAGAAACGGCATTAAAAATAACAGCGAACCCCGGAGCAGTACAGTATTAAACACAGGCGCTAGTCTTTCCAAAGCTATTAAGCAGCATTATAAATAAAGGAATTCTTGATGGGATAGGCAGACATAAATAATCCGAGTACAGAGTCCGAGGTCTGGATGAGTTTAATAAAGGCTCAGCGTCTTTGTCATGTGTGGCTTCCTGCCTTAAACGAGTCTATCATGAGGTTCATGCAAAACCGTCGCTTAAACAAGCGTCGCTAATCTCTTCGGTCGAGACGTTTGAATAGCAGGCGACAGGATATAGTTGGTGGCAGCTGTTCGTTAAAAGAAAGCACAAAATCCGATCTAAGTATGGCAACGGCAACAACTGTTAGCTGTTGACAATGGCTTTGTAACGAGCGTTTGTGGTCCTTGGGAGGAATCACAAGTCTGGATGCATTAATGGGAGAAAAAGCGCTCCAATTAGGGATGCCGACCACATTGGCCTCAGCCTTTTCAAAAGCGCTTAAAATGTGTAATAAATGATCAAATGAGACAACTTCTTTTAAGCTCACAGTAGGGTTTTCATTCCTCAGTGGCAGATTGGTTCTAATAACAGAGCAGGGCTTTGATTCGATGCTCTGTTGCCCCATACACTCCTAACACACACAAAACATTTTGCCGCTCTACACGGATAATCAGCGGTGACTGGCATACCACAGGCATCCGTATCCCTTTTCTGTCTCTTTCTTTCCTCTCTCTGGGTCATGCGATATAGAAAACTAGTGAAACAGATTCCAATTGGACAGTCCCAGTTCGTAGAGGTCCAATCAGGTCCTTATTAAGTACAGATGTCCATCGAATATTGATTTGAGGTTTAAAAACTTTAGAGGATTTTTATTTTTAATATTCCCCATTCTTCCAGGAGCCACTTGCTTAAAAAAATTCTTAATTCTGTCGTGATACTTTTTTCCACATTTGATTTCCAAGTTCAATGTTCATAAATAAGTGTAGAGCGAATTAATCAAAGATGGAAAAAAAATGGTTACGGATCAGTCCAGGCTCAAGGCTGTGCATCCGCGTTTAGGCCAATGATGGCAGTCAAACTGGGGACAACATGTGTTTTTGCTTTTGGAATTCAGGCCCGAGAAATGGGGACCGTCCCAGATGACTGCTGTGTATCACTTTACACAGATCACCAGAGACATCTGTTTTGTAAAGTGAAATAAATCCACAGCAGTTTTATGTGTTTGTTGGGATTAAATTAGATTGTGATTAATAGGAGCTTTAGGACTCCACAGCTCACTGGTTGTGGTATTATGACTATAGCCTGCTCAGGGCCCTATTGAAAAAGAGGTATTGAGCTCAAAATTAACCTTAGTACAAAACCAGTAGTGGGCCATGCATTTGGTACCTGGGCCTTCAGTGAGGACTTACCCGACTTAATCCACCTCTTAATACCACCACTATCATGTGACAATTATAGAAACCATCGATACTATAAAAAACACAATATAGCAACACGTGGCATTACAGAGAGAGAGGCATTTCACATGTGGAGGGTAAATACCATTTTACTAAAGCAAGAAACCCAGTTAAGACAACTCCAAACCTCTACTCTACAAACTCAACTGTGCCACCTACATCATCTGGAGCAGTTCAAAATCAATATTTGTCTGATAACATGAAAAAAAATAAAAATAAAAGTATTATTAATTAATAAAATACAACATCTGTAAGCCAGTACTGTGGCTTGTATTCACTGGTCCGGAAGTGGTGAACAAACCCTTTCCCAGGCTAAAACAAGCTAGCTAGCTTCGGGGTTTGGCCGACCTCCTCACAATGTCTAGCTTTTCTTAAAAATGTATTTTTAAGTGTGCCTGAGACCAAATCAATTTCTCTTCAGATGTAACTCAGATGTATTAATGTGTGCGGAGAGCTACAGACGTGTTTTGCCGGTCGAACTTGGCTGTACCCATTTCTCTCTGACCAACCAATCAGAGGACGGCAGAACAGACTTTGAAGGCCCTGGGCAGTTTAGATTGACATGGCAGCACATAGAGGCTGAAATCTGATTGGACAAAAAATCTAACATCCACATACACGTACTGGAAGCAGTGCAGTCAAAAGAAACAAAATTAGGAGAATAAACTGTTGGGAATAAACTAAACAATTTAGGCCAGCAGCGAAAGGCTTTGCTGGTCCTGACCGCCCGTCAATGGTACAAACACAACCCTGTTTTTTTCAGAAATGTACAGAAATGTAGAACTTCTAACCTTAACATTATTAACCTCTACTAAATCAGCATGATATTATGTTAAACCTTTTTTTTTATCTCATGAGAATTCTGACCATCAAACTGTACATCTCTGCACTTTAATTTATTATTTTATTTATGCATCATTGTATATCTATTAACATTATTTCAACTATAACTTCCTCACTGGTGTATAATCACCCGTGTTATCATGTTGTATGCATATCCATTACACTGTAAACATTAGATTGCATTTATACATTTAGCAGACGCCCTTATCCACATCAACGTACACACATTTTTAAGTATCAATGAATAAATCAACACTGGTTCACCAGGTTACAAACTTAGCATACCATCATGCCTGTTGAGAATAATTTTAGCACACTTAAACAAACAAACAAACAAATAACACGAAATAAACAGGGGGGAAAGTGGTAGTGTAAGTGTTTGAGGAACACCAGTTTAGTACTAGATTATGTGTATAGAACGTTATATACATGTGCCTCTGACAACTTAGCATAACTTGGCCCTAATATGGCAAAATATGAAGCTTTTAATGGTCTGAACAACAAATTATTAAAGCAAATGAGCATAGAATAGCTTTTCCCTTTAAATGTTTAAATATTTTTGCCAAACATATTAAGTCATAGTTGTTCCATTGTTCCAAACACTGCTTGCTACTTCAATCAGCTGATGATTAGTATTTTAAGACAGTATTTTAATTATTAGCAAAGCATCAAAAATTAATGATGAGGCAAATGGTGAGACAGAAGTTCTCAGGAGTGCATTTGTTTAATTCCTGATCACTAAAGTTTAATATTTTACTATATGTAATATGTACAATTTTACATTTTGTGCTTAAACCATTTATTGACCAGAAGTATACATCAATGTAACATACTGCAGTATATACACATACATACTATGAATAATGTTTTTTTTTTTTTATATATATATATATATATATATATATATATATATATATATATATATATATATATATATATATATACTTTTACCTTTTAATTTCAGTTTTTGTAATCAATCTTTCTTATATTTGTTCTTTCTTTATTATCTTACATTTAATGCATGTTGTTGGAACACATTAACTTCCTCTTGTGATCAATAAAGTGTTATTTTTTTTCTTGAATTACTAGGAAAAAATTCTGGGGTAGAAGAAAAATCTGAAACACATCAATGTGTCCGTGTTGACAGAGATAGAATGAAACCTAGGGGTCATGTTTAGCTTTTTTAACCACATTTTTTAATTTTCTACATAAATACATATATATCTGAAGTCAAGACAGTGTTATATGTAAAATGTAAGAGGATGAGACAGAGGAAACAAAAGCATAGTTATACAGCCCTCCTTACATTCCTGCTCTGTTATTCTGTTTTCCCCATCACATACACTAATGCACTTAGTACAGAGTCCAACACCGAGTCCAACAGGCCAGCATGTGAAGCACAAGTCCAAACTCCTCCAGCTGTCTGCACGGTCTCCTGTTTACCAGCGATCTCTCGTGTCATGCCACGACAGCCTGTGTTTGTCATCGGAAAGCTACACCTCTCATCCGAGACCTCTGCAGACCCGAAGTCAGGGCCAAACAGCTTTACCCCGACAGCAAGAGGGCTGGTTGGGATCATGGAGCTGGCTGTTGTCTGATGCCAGTAGATGACATTTATCATTCCCCAGCACTGGGCATGTTAAGAGGTTTCATGCCATGGCTGAAGAATGAGACGTAGCATTGTGAGGAAATCATGAGTGCAGTGCATTGTGCATTCTGGACCATGAAACAAGATCATTCTGCTACCATTATGTCGTGATGATCTGATTTTAATGGATATTCAGTCCAATATGATTCAAGCTGAGGAAATTAATCATGAACTAACACTAAGGAGACATGGAAGCTTGGAAAAATATTCATGTTGAGATTCCATGTTGAGTTATGTTTTTAACAAAACTGCTCATGCTTCTTGTCAAAAAAACCGAATTGAAATTTATGTAAAGATATGCAAAAATGGCGAGCTCCTTTACTCGCTTTGACATTTCAATATTGGTGCACTTCCAAGGAGATCCGGTCATGAGTCTGCCAAGAAGTTTGGAACCAGGCAATGCTAAAAATTTGACATAAGACATACTTTATAAGTGTATTATTTTGAACAAGATTTGAAAAGCTGGCCACATGGGAAATGTATATAAATTTGAAAATGAAAAACAAACAACAAAAAAAAGTTTTGGATTTCATTTTATTTCACACAAAGGTAAAGAGGAAAGCTACAAACTCTAAATATAACATTCAGACATTTTTATATGCATAACACTAAAGTGTATGTTATGCGTCATGGGAACATTTTAAATGTTAAAAGTAGCATGTTGTAATTGGAATTTGATCAACAAATTGTATTTCAAAAATGGTATTAAGGCTCAGCGGGTCAAATTGTGAAAGACTATGTTTATTATGTTCTCTTGATACCATGTCTGTCTGAATACTGGATTTTGATTGGCTGAAAGGCAAACAGCTGTCAAGAGTAGACACTTAATTCACAGTTCTATATCAATGCACTGCTATAGAAACAGCAGTAACCATAGTAATGTGCAGTCACAGTTGCATACAGTGTAAGACAGCTATTGTAAACCTTTTGTAGTTACATTACTGAGCTAAATAGATGATTTTGTGGGCTATTTCATGTACATGGTGAACATGGCACCTTTTCATACATGCAACCAGTTCAAACATAGCATTCTTTCGCTTTCTCTTTCTTTCGCGCTCTCTCTCTCGTACACTCTCCCTCTCTATTAACTTTTTCATTCAAATACATGTCATTTTATCATGCAATTTTATCTCTTTCTATAATTTAGACCAGGTAGAATTTTAGATCCATAAATACAGTAACGAATGATAATTAACCGTCATTATCCTTTATAAACCTCAGTGACAGCTTTAACTTGTAAAAGCAGGCAAATTTCCAAGAGTTATATTTCATATTGTGCATTACACATTTTAATGCAGAAAGAACCACTTCATTATTCAGCTTTCCTCATCATGTATTAAAATCCTGCACCTAGCACTTATGGATTATCACTAATATACACATCAGCTTTGTTGATTTCTCAATTCTGTTTGAATAAAAAGTGCTGATTAGAAAAGTGCTATAACTAAATCAAGCCAAATCACAGGATTATATCAATCTGCCTGTCCTAATAGTTTGTTCAATTACAATTAACAGAAATTTGGTATGATGGCTGTTCAATATACAGATTAAATAAATCCTAGTGTTGATTATATAGTTGAAGGATATGGGAGTCTTCAGCGCTGGCCCTTTGCACCAGTCAGAGATGAAGATGTAGCTTTCGAGGTTAATACCTAACATGACAAACTGTGTTGTTCTATCCTTATAACTTTAAGAAAAAGAAAAAAAGAATGACTGTTAATGAGGATGAGCTCATTTTAGAATGATTCTTTTATATAATGCAAGTAGTAACAGGAACCGACTGGCTTTGCACACATTCCACAACAAACTGCTGTGGTATAAGAGTTATAAAACAACTGTGTGTGCTTATATTTGAAAAGAATCAGCATGGTGTAGTCTACTTTGAAATGGGCTCCATTACACCGCTTGGTTACTGACTATTTTACTTTAACAGTTCACCGAAAATCTGTTTTATTCATCCACGGAGCATGGAAAAGAGGTCAAAAGTCTATTTTTAGTCGAGAAAATATGTCAGACTTGACTGTGAGATTTATCTACAACTAATACTTCAGTCATACAGAGTTTATGGAGTACATTTACTCCCTAACCTGCCGGGAACTGGGACAGTAATAAATTGCGGAAAAGTACTTTTGCACTGTAAGAATGTGCGAGAGTGCAAAACAAACCTGATCTATTTTCTCAAGTACATTTGAAGGGCAGGGAAAACGCTAAAAATCAGAATAACAGATGCAGCAGGTAGTCGGTGTGTTCATATCAGTTCAACACAATAGCATTATCGTTTAAAAAAAAATGCCGTAAAACTAGCCAGTCAATTAAAAGCTGGCTGACAGAATGCAAGATTAATATAAAGAGTTGGAGTTCTGGCCTGATAAGCCCATTCGGGATCCACTCTCATCTGATAACATGATTATCCTCAATTAGATTTGATTTACCCTTTAACAAACAGCTTGCACAGATTACGTTTGCCTTTTAAAGCTGAAATGCCAAAACGCTTCGATTGCTGCATTAAATTAAGGCCTGCGTTTCTGATGCTAAGTCAAAACATGCTCACCTGCTCACCAGTGTTTAGACGCTTGATAAGCACGCAAGAAGATAAATTATGTACACCAAATATGATCTCTATGATATCTAAAGCCTTAGCAATATAGAAGCAAGTTTAACAAATAAACTGTAGAGTAGTGGTGAGACATATCGCACGGGTGCACACAGCTACCCCAACATTGTGTTTAAGAATTCAGTGTGTTGGCTTGTTAAATTTGTATTAATCATTCACAATTTGGCTGCTGATGTAGAACTGGAAGAGATCATGCTGGATTAAAATCAGATGCAGTATAGAAATAGACAAAACATGGTTAAAACAGGGTAGAAGAGCAATAAAAAAAGAGAAGTAAATGAAAACTTTTTAGAAAGAGAAAGTCTCTTTATGTCCTAATTGTATGTCTTAAGGGAACTCTGACCAGCCCTGCCTGCTCCTGAATATGATCTGACCAGTCCCATCCACTCCTAATTAAATCTAATCAGTCTGATAATTTCTGCTGCTTTTGAAGAGATTTTGATCAGTTTGCAGCTAAACGAATTCTGACCAAACCCATCTGCATATTCAGGAATTCTGATCAATCGTACGTCTCTTGAAGGAATTTTAAGCAATCTTGTTGTTCCTGAAGGAATTCTGACCAATCCTGCCTGCTGGTGAAGGAATTCTCACCAGACCTATCTGCTGGTGGAAAAAATTCTGACCAATCCTTATTTGTATAGCGCTTTTCACAACAGACATTGTCTCAAAGCAGCTTTACAGAAAACAACAGTGAAGGTGAATGGTGTGCGTTTGTCCCTGATGAGCAAGCCGTGGCGACAGTGGCAAGGAGAAACTCCCTTAGATGATATGAGGAAGAAACCTTGAGAGGAACCAGACTCAAAGGGGAACCCATCCTCATATGGGTGACATCAAAAGTTTGGTCATAAATCTTTCAACAATACAATCAGCAATCCTGCTGCTCTTAAAGGAATTCTGACCACTCTTTCTGTTTCTCAAATCATTTTGACTAATCCAGTTGCTCTTACAAAAAAATCTGACCAATCCTGCTGTTCCCGAAAGGAATTCTGACTAATCTTATCAGTTCCTGAAGGAATTTCAAGCAATACTTCCTGCTCCTAAAGGATTTCTAAACACTCCCATCCGCTCCTGAAGGAATGTTACCTATCTAATCCCACACACTCTAACTTTACCATTTTATAATTAACTCAATTCGTTCTGTTTGCCAAGACATATACAAATGTCTAATTTAATCATATGTAGAAGTTGCCTGTGTTGGCTACAAAAAGGCCAGATTTACTACTTGTTTAGGTAAAAAATGTGCACTACATATACACTACTACACTACATTACCATAATTCTTGGCAAAAAGAAATAACAGTGCTCTCCTACCTTACATATAATAAGGCTTAATATATATATATATACACACACACACACACTATTTAATATATAACCATTAATTTTGACAACATGAACTTTTTTTTAAGGTACAGCTTTTGCATTTGGTTCAGCAAATATTACACATAAGCACACAAAAAATGTTTTGTTTTTTGGTTAGTCATTTATGAATTTATTTTGAGTGATGGGAATAGGGAAACACTGTACTCCTGGGGTTAATTTTGGGGTTAATCCTGCCAGTAAGAGTAGCAGGTGTGGAATGTGTTCAGATGTTGCAGAATACAGCCTCCCATGGGAGTTACTCAAAACACAAAAAAAAAAAAAAAAAAAAAGGGAAATGAGAGGACAGCTAAAGGGATGGTGTGAAATTAAAAAGGGAGGAACAGCCAGAAGCGTGGAGGTGACCAACAGCTTTGTAGTGTAGCAGCACTCTGGAATGCTTATCTTCAGGTGTCAGTGATATATTTCTAATATTTATATGTATCTTTATGGTGAGAGGAGAGAGAAAGAAAGAGTGTGATCTGAGTTATGCAAAAAACGCAACATGGTCAGTGTGACCTCAGAGGCTGGTGGAGATCTTAGACACACAAGGACAGAAGTTCATTATCTATTCGCTGAAAAATTCATATGTACACAGGCCATGTTTCTCTCAGCCAACGTGTCGTAGGCTGATGTAGGACGGCTGACTTTCTTTTCACCCAACGCATCACATCACAGCGACGGCAAACGGCAATTAAAACTGATCCGCTCCTCTCTGGTTCTGATGATGAGAGAGAACGATGGAGCGCGGGAAATAAAAGAAAAAAGTGTCTGCTCAATCCCCAGCACCCCACCCTAGCCTTTCAGGATGGGTACCGATATGGTGTTCATTGATCTTTATTACAATAGCAGCCTGCTGTAAAATGTTTGATGGGTTTGTACTGATCTAACTCTCCCTCATTCATAATTAGCATTACACATGTAGAACCAAGGGCAACTTCAGAGGAGGTGCAGATGGGGGAATGGGAAAGAGAGAGGGAGAGACAGAGATGAGGAATTCTCCCAGGGTTCCTCTGTCTCTCTCCACCCTCAGGCTATCTGAGCTGCCTCGTACTGCATACCTGAAGCAACTTAGTTTTACAAAGATCAAATTAAGAAGCCGAGCCTCAATAAGACATGACTCTCGCTTCTCTCGTCTTCCCCTTGTGGTGCAAAAAAAAAAAAAAAGTCAAAAACCAACTGCCTTTGTAATTCATTTCTCACCAGACACAGATCTGAGTGAAGATAGAAAGTTAATGCGGCTGGTTTTGTACTTTTTGAATAGTATATATAATATCAGGCTTAATGTGGATGTGCAGTGACAGCGAGTCAGCAAGCTTTGGCGAAATCCAGAGCGCGGTTTAGAACGAGGGTCTCCAGGGCTTCGTGTGAAGTGAGACAGAACTGACTAACGCGATAAAACGCTCGAAACTCGGCAGCATAGCAACAGGAGAGCCAGTTAGAGTCTATTGGCTCAGGGAGTAATTTATCAGATTCGCCTGAAATCTCATCGAGCGTTCGCTTTCTCGCTCTCTGTTTTATTCTCCCCTTCCTTTTATTCCCGTTTCATGCCGCGATTTATTGAATTGCTCGAGGTGAAATTCAAAATAAAGAAATGAAATTTATACACCTTTAGCACTTTGTCTATGGGCAAGAAAAATGAGGTTAGTCACGCTGACATGAACATGCAGAGAGCTGGGATTCGGATTCAGTTTTAAAACAGCAGTTAGAACTAAACGCCTGTGTGTATGCAGATGAGTGTCTTTTCTGAAATTATACACCACATGCCACATGACATACTTTGCCATGCTACAACATTCATATTAATGCTGTCTCTAAACTCATCAGGCCTCAGCTGGACCAACGCTGACAGCATACGTGTCAAAGTCGGTTTCACTGTATTCAGAGCTTGCTAACATCTGCCAGAAACAGCTGTCTAAGACAGAGACAGAGAGAGATTGAAAGATTATTTTTCTATAGCAATGTCCTAAAGCATTTATCCTTTCTTTACCACAAAACATTTTGCAAAACATGAATCTATAATTAATTAAATAAAGTCATGCAACACTATTTATTCTTTTATAGTTCCACTGAATGTTCTGGAATGTTGGCTGTAATAATTACATTAACATTACCTTTTGTACGAATGAAGGTAGATATACTTGTTCTTCTATGCTGCTCTATTATAATTTAAAATATTTATTTATTTATGTAATTAATTACTTATATAGTTAGTGTTAGCAAATGTATGTCATATAAGAGGAATAAAACATTTCAGGACATGATTTTATAACAAATAAAGGGAAAAAGGAAACAAAGAGAAACACTGCTACACGTCGATATGCATTACATCATCCTATCCTTGATTATTTTGCTAAAACACCAGGCACCTATGGAAACAGCTATTAAACCTGGGGAAAATGTAAAGAGGAGAATAGAAGAGGAGAGAAGATATTCATTCAGGAAAGCGTGCAATAGTTTAAAGGAATTTTCATTTCTTGAATTCAGTCCAGACACCTTTATCCCCTCTGCTTCAGCTTACATTTTCAACCCTTCATTACTCTTCTCCACTCTCCAATCGCATTTATACCATTCCGGTGCTTTCTCCATTCTCCATCTTTATGTCTCTACTCAACTCTAAATATAGACAATATTATATAGGCAATATAAGCAAGTCTTATTCTGTCATTCATCTCACGTTTCCTTTGCTGTTTACACCTTCACTCTCATGTTTTCCACTTATCATTGCTTCAATTTCAGTCCTTCATAGAAAAAGGAGTAAAATTCAGTACGTAAAAAAAAGCATGACACAGTGATTCATCTTGGCTCCTGAAAAATATGTCCGAGAAATGAAAACAATTTGTTTGGAAAAACTTTCATGACATGTCTTATTCCTTTACAAAATCTTCACCTATTCCTGGTTGTTGTTATTAAAAAACGATGGATGTTAGAGGGGAAAAAAGGCTGGAACCTGTAACATTAGCACAGGAGGCAAACCAGAGCCTTCTTCTCCTTGAAAGCAGGGTATATTCATGAAAATCAATATAGAAACAATATTACTTGGCCAGACCGATCCATAAAAGGCATCTTCAAACTCAAATTTTCTGCTCTTTTGAAGTGACAAGAAGACAGACAGAGACAGAAAGACTGAGAAGAGAGGTAGAGAGAGGGAGAGACAGAGAAAAGCCTACCGAGCACATGTCCTGTATTGTATAGTCGTGTGTGTGTGTGTGTGTGTGTGTGTGTGTGTGTGTGTGTGTGTGTGTGTGTGTGTGTGTGTGTGTGTGTGTGTGTGTGTGTGTGTGTTTATATATATACAGTGAGGAAAATAAGTATTTGAACACCCTGCTATTTTGCAAGTTCTCCCACTTAGAAATCATGGAGGGGTCTGAAATTGTCATCGTAGGTTCATTTCGACTGTGAGAGACATAATCTAAAAAAAATAATTCCAGAAATCACAATGTATGATTTTTAATTATTTATTTGTATGATACAGCTGCAAATAAGTATTTGAACACCTGAGAAAGTCAATGTTAATATTTGGTACAGTAGCCTTTGTTTGCAATTACAGAGGTCAAACGTTTCCTGTAGTTTTTCACCAGGTTTGCACACACTGCAGGAGGGATTTTGGCCCACTCCTCCACACAGATCTTCTCTAGATCAGTCAGGTTTCTGGCCTGTCCCTGAGAAACACGGAGTTTGAGCTTCCTCCAAAGATTCTCTATTGGGTTTAGGTCTGGAGACTGGCTAGGCCACCCCAGAACCTTGATATGCTTCTTACAGAGCCACTCCTTGGTTATCCTGGCTGTGTGCTTCGGGTCATTGTCATGTTGGAAGACCCAGCCTCGACCCATCTTCAATGCTCTAACTGAGGGAAGGAGGTTGTTCCCCAAAATCTCGCAATACATGGCCCCGGTCATCTTCTCCTTAATACAGTGCAGTCACCCTGTCCCATGTGCAGAAAAACACCCCCAAAGCATGATGCTACCACCCCCATGCTTCACAGTAGGGATGGTGTTCTTGGGATGGTACTCATCATTCTTCTTCCTCCAAACACGTTTAGTGGAATTATGACCCAAAAGTTCTATTTTGGTCTCATCTGACCACATGACTTTCTTCCATGACTCCTCTGGATCATCCAAATGGTCATTGGCAAACTTAAGAAGTGCCTGGACATGTGCTGGTTTAAGCAGGGGAACCTTCCGTGCCATGCATGATTTCAAACCATGACGTCTTAGTGTATTACCAACAGTAACCTTGGAAACGGTGGTCCCAGCTCTTTTCAGGTCATTGACCAGCTTCTCCCGTGTCGTTCTGGGCTGATTTCTCCCCTTCCTTAGGATCATTGAGACCCCACGAGGTGAGATCTTGCTAGGAGCCCCAGTCCGAGGGAGATTGACAGTTATGTTTAGCTTCTTCCATTTTCTAATGATTGATCCAACACTGGACCTTTTTTCACCAAGCTGCTTGGCAATTTCCCCGTAGCCCTTTCCAGCCTTGTGGAGGTGTACAATTTTGTCTCTAGTGTCTTTGGACAGCTCTTTGGTCTTGGCCATGTTAGTAGTTGGATTCTTACTGATTGTATGGGGTGGACAGGTGTCTTTATGCAGCTAACGACCTCAAACAGGTGCATCTAATTTAGGATAATAAATGTAGTGGAGGTGGACATTTTAAAGGCAGACTAACAGGTCTTTGAGTGTCAGAATTCTAGCTGATAGACAGGTGTTCAATTACTTATTTGCAGCTGTATCATACAAATAAATATTTTAAAAATCATATATTGTGAGTTCTGGATTTTTTTTTTAGATTATGTCTCTCACAGTGGACATGCACCTACGATGACAATTTCAGACCCCTCCATGATTTCTAAGTGGGGGAACTTGCAAAATAGCAGGGTGTTCAAATACTTATTTTCCTCACTGTATATATATATATATATATATATATATATATATATATATATATATATATATATATATATATATATATATATATATATATAGAGAGAGAGAGAGAGAGAGAGAGAGAGAGAGAGAGAGAGAGAGAGAGAGAGAGAGAGAGAGAGAGAGAGAGAGAGAGAGAGAGAAAGATAGATAGATGGATGGATGGATGGATGGATGGATGGATGGATGGATGGATGGATGGATGGATGGATGGATGGATGGATGGATGGATGGATAGATAGATAGATAGATAGATAGATAGATAGATAGATAGATAGATAGATAGATAGATAGATAGATAGATAGATAGATAGATAGATAGATAGCAGCAGCACTGTTCCTTTCCCATTTAGCACAGGTGTAGCTGTAAGAGGATTCTGTCAGTATCACGATCCCAGGTGACAGCTAGCCAGGGATGCTTTCCTTCTCTTTCCAACATGAGTCCTTTTCTCCATCATCCCTCACTCCTTCTGTCTGGAAAGGGAGAGGTGCACAGAAAATAAGCACACATCCACCCTCCCTGACACACACATGTGCACTTGCTTTCTGCATGTAATATTATACATGTTAAATGCTACATTAATTCAAGTAAAGCATTTAGGTCAAGACTATCAAAAATATATCGTACATAATATCTAGAAAGGATAGAATTTAAATTTCATTAATAGTCTTTCGCAGACAAAATGAAGCAAGGAGTCCAAAACTTTTCAAAATAGCAGAGCCACTTGGAGGTTAACATTAGAAGTGATTTTATTTTCATGTAGGTTGTTTAAAGACATTTACAAAAACACCTGAGTTAAATATTGGTTTTTTTTCTGTCCGTTTTCACTTATTTTGTCATTATTTTGCATTTACAACCCAAATTCCGAAAATGTTGGAAGGTTTTTATCATTTTTATTTAAATAAAATGAAAACTAAAAGAGATTCAAATCACATGAGCCAATTTCTTTTTCCACAATAGAATATAGAAAACATAAATGTTTAAACTGAGAAATTTTTAAATTTTTATGCACAAAATGAGCTCATTTTCAATTTGATGCCTACTACAGGTCTCAACAAAGGTCTGAAAAGAGCAGAAATTTTGAAAAGATATCAAAACATTTTGAAAGCTGGAAGAACATCTAGCAACTAATCAAGTTAATTGACATCAGGTCTGTAACATGATTAGCTATAAAAGAGATGTCTTACATTAAAAACAACATTCCTCGAGGTCAAATTGCAAAGGCTTTCCAAATCCCATGATCTACAGTACATAACATCATCAATATATTTAGAGAGACTGGAGAAATCTCAGGACAAAGCCGAAGACCTTTGTTGGATGCCTGCGGTTTTCCGGCTCTCAGACGACACTGCATCACATGATTGTCATTGACATTACTAAATGGGCCCAGGAATACTTCCAGAAACCACTGTCGGTAAACACAATTCGCCCTGCCATCTGCAGATACCAACTAAAGCTCTATCATGCAAAAAGGAAGCCATATATAAACATGGTCCAGAAGCGCCGTCGTGTCCTGTGGGCCAAGGCTCATTTAAAATGGACTGTCAAAGTGGAAAAGTGTTCTATGTTCAGACATCAGGAAATCATGGACGCCGTGTTCTCTAAATTAAAAATTAGGGAGACTTTTTAGCGTATTATCAGCGTTCAGTTCAAAAGCTAGCATCTCTGATGGTATGGGGGTGCATAAGTGCATACGGTATGAGCAGCTTGCATGTTTTGGAAGGCGCTATGAATGCTGAAAGGTATATAAAGGTTTTAGAGCAACATATGCGTCCCTCCAGACGACTTCTTTTTTCAGGAAAAGCCTTGTGTATTTCAGCAGGACAATGCAAAACAACATGCTGCAGTTATTACAACAGCATGTCTTCGTAGTAGAAGAATCTGGGTGCTGAATTGGCCTGCCTGCAGTCCAGATCTTTTACCTATAAGGAACATTTGGTGCATCATTAAACAAAGAATACGCCAAATATGACCACGAACTCTTCAGCAGCTGGAAACCGATAGCAGGGAAGAATGGGACCATATTTCAACAGCAAAATGCCAGAAACTCATGACCTTAATGCCCAGTCTTCAAGCTGTTTTGAAAAGAAGAGGAGACGCTACACCATAAAACATGCCCTCATGGCAACTTTTTTGAGACCTTTAGCAGCTCATTTTGTGCAGAAAAGTAAAAGTAAACATTTATGTTCTCTATGTTTTATTGTGAATAAAATATTATCTCATGTATTTTGAAAGTCTTTTAGTTTTCATTATATTAAAATTTAAAAAACGTACCAACATTTCCGGAATTCGAGTTGTACTTTTGTCATACAAAAACATGCTAGCTAAATCACAAGTGCTAGCTAGGTAAAATATCTCATTTAGTAGTTTTCGGTAAAACGGCAGTTGTTGTCAACGCCTACTGATGGGAACTCTATAAAAGCAAAAACCTATTTACTTTTGAGCAGTTTTAATTTACTTCAATTATATTTTATTTGCATAGCATTTTTAACAATAGACTTGTCCCAAAGTATTTTTTGTCATAAATAAATAGATCACCTATAAGTTTATCTCTACTGAGCAAGTCAGTGGAAAGGAAAAATGTCCTGATATGAAATGAGTAAGAAACCTTGAAGGGAACCAGACTCAGAACGGAGCCCATCCTCATCTGGGGGACACCATGAAATACCCATTCATTAAAGATACAGTTTTAATACCTTTTAGTCAAATCTGATCCTGTTGAAAGGATAGTATAAAGTCTGTAAAAAAATAAAATAAAATAAAACGACTACAGACCCTGAGAAAAAAGAAAGTCAGCGTTATTCAATTAGCTTGCATGGAAATTATGCTATAGATTTTGTTTAATATCCTTTCACAGATGAAATAAATCTAAACTTTTTTTAATAGCATAAGTGAGAGATGGCACAGAGGATATATTTGTTTAGCAACCGATGCTAATGTCATATAAGGGGAATTATAATGTTACTGGCAATTTGATCTTGTTTTTAATAATTTTTCCCTTTACATTCTGATGTGTACAAAATAATTTGTGCAGATGTTCCAGCTAGCCAAATCAGCAAGTTGAGTTATTAGCTAGCTTTGTTTGGCAAACTTCTAGTAAATACGACTATTTTTGCTGAACTCGTGACTACTCTCACGTTAACTCTGACAGTTAAAAACCGTAAAGATATTGTGATCTTCATCCACCTGCTTAGTGATTAGCCCAAAACACCCCAACGTCACCCCCTGGGGAAAATACACGTTTTTTAAGAAGATTCAGACATTGTGATCTTTCTCAGACTCTAGTTGTATAAGCAGGTTTACTCACTTAGGCCCTGTCTGTCAGCATGAAAGCGCGACTGAACGGATAAAATGGAATTCAAATCAATAAAGTTATTACTCAGAGATTTACTCTCTCTCTCTCTTGCTTTCTCTCTATCGCTCTCTCTCTCTTTCTCTCTCAGACGCACATCAGAATCTTCTTCTCTCACAACTGAGGGAAACCAGCAGGTCGAAACAAAGAAGTGTGTGAAGGCAACTGTGTGCCGAGAGTAGAGCTGACCTCTGAGAAGGGCAAGGTGTTCAGTTCAACCACATTTATCTGCTGGATCACACACTCACACACTCCAAGAATCAGAAAATCCCTCCATTTTACATCACTTCTTATATAATCTCGCTTCCTTTTGATGCATGTCTACCAACCTACAGGAGTTATGGTTAGAGCTGGATATCTCTAACTCGCACATACACGTACACAAAGGTCTAAAAGTTGCCCATGGCCTTCACTAACTCCTTCTGCCCAAAGACAGACACGCTCTTCCCTTTCCCTCGTCCCTCTGTTCAGGCCAGATTACCGCCTTAGCCACCCTAATCCAAACTCATTCTGCGCACTCTCTATTTCCTCTCTCTCTCTTTTTCTCTCCTCTTCCTTCTTCATCAACACCTCTCTCCAGCTCAATCATACTAAACAGGTCTGACTTTTATGCCTGTAATCGCTAGAAGCCGCAGAATGGAATGAAACATATTACTTTACTCCTTTCCCACTCCATTTCTCTCGTCTCTCGCTCTGTCAGTCGCGAGCTGAACGATCGCACTCCTGACGGGACGCTGGGAAAGAAAACACACTTCTGTTTTAGCCAAAAGCGGGGGGCCAAAACATTTGCTCTAATTTTTCATCTTGTTTGTATGCATGTACTGGTATGGGATTTTCAGAGTAGATATAATATATGGGTAACTCCTGAAACTCCTTTTTTACTTCTTCATACATGATCTCTGGAGCTCAACCAGAGTGACCAGAATCCTGATCAGCTTTCTTACAAAGATTCTCCTCTCTCATCTGCTAGAATGAGTGCTGGTTGTTCCAAACTTCTTCCGTTTAAGAATTATGGAGGCCATGGTGCTCTTGGAAACCTTCACTAGAGCATAAATATTTGTAGCCTTCCCCAGATCTGTGACTCAACGCTATCCTTATACACAAGTGTGTGCTTGTGTACATGTGGCAAGTACAGTATACCCCACTCTTTTGGGAAGATGTTCCACTAGATTTTGGTGTGTGATTGTGGAGATTTGTGCTCATTCAGCCACAATGACATTGGTCAAGTCAGATACTGATGCAGAATGAGGAGGCCTGGGGTGCAGTCAGCATTACAATTTATCCCAAAGGTGTTCATTAGGGTTGAGGTCACAGCTCTATTATGAAGTTAGCTTTGTGCACAGGGGCATTATTATTCTGGAACACGTTTAATACTTTTGCAGTGTAGGAAGTTTTGGAACAGAGAAGCCAGAAGCAAAAACTTTATTTTATTCTTTTTACTCAATTATAGCTAAGATATTAGGTCACACAGTTCACCATGAGGAGATGCTGTTGAACATTTATGCACTTCAAAAATGAAATTGCTCATCATATTTTATTTTTTAAGCACACTTTCGCTGTCATTGGTAAGCATATATTCTTCTGTTTATAAATTGTGTTCATTGTCCTCTACTGGTTAAGAGTGGGTATCCACTACTGTGAGTGTTTGTATCTGCGAAGCAAGAAGATAAAGAAGAAGAAAAAAAACTGTTCATGGTTCTGAAGCTCTGAATGCACACTGATGAAGGAGAAGTGAAAAAAGCAACACTTCAAATAGACATAAAAAACATCAGCTGACTTGACAGCCAGAACCTGAAGATGACCAGAGTGTGCTGACTTATGGATGAGCACTCGTACACACATACTCACTCACACACACACACACACACACACACACACACACACAGACACACACACACACTCACACAAACACACGCAAACACACACTCATGCATGAGGTGCAATGTGCCTAAATCGCAAATTAATATTTCATTGCAAACTTGATCCTTTTGAGTCCTTTTAAGAAAAAAGAAACAGATATGGAACAGAAAGAGGGAGGAGAGGAAATAAATACTACAGTGAT
>NC_139582.1:9367616-9370116 GCF_946808225.1 Silurus aristotelis
GCCAACTTTTAGACATTTTCTTTAGTGAATAGAAATTAATATTTATAGATTGTGTCATATTTAACCTAAAGAAAAAAAAAGGATTAAAAATTGAAAGGTACAGTGTAATTTCAGGATACGTTGAATAAACATTACCGCAAGAAAATTCTCTCATTGTTCTTCTCCAATGACTAAAATGTGGTTAGAGAATTGACAGAAATCATGCTTCATTTAAATCACTAATTTATTCCTTAGTTGTTGTTTTTTATTTTCTCATAACATTGAACATAACATCCAACAGCAGACCAAGTCCAAGCCTTGAGTCCTACTCCTTGTCCTGCACTTACTGTATTATATAAAAATATATAACCTGTATTTATTACCTGTATATACAGTAAGTTGATGGTAACATTAATTTGGCGCTATTGAAAAGCAAGCGAGGGCTGAAATATCGAGCGGATATGAATAAGCACACTGGGCAGTCCAATGCAAACGAGTCGGCACGTATGATACATAATTGATCAAGATGACAAACAGTGGACGCTTGCATGCTTTGGGCTAACAATGTCTGACAAATGAGCAGACACAACCTTTAAAGCTGACCTACACCGCAGCAGCAGGGGAGATGACGAGAGTGAGAGAAAAAGCGAGGGAGACAAAGTAAAGGAGGACAGGAGGAAATAAAATCTATGAGACCTGAATGGCCACCTTTCCATCGACGAGGGACTGGTCTGCAATTAACATGATTGGAGTCTGTGTGTGTGTGTGTGTGTGTGTGTGTGTGTGTGTGTGTGTGTGTGTGTGTGTGTGTGTGTGTGTGTGTAAGAGAGAGAGATTAGCATTTATGCATATAGTGCATGTGGGTTTGTGCGTAAGTCTTCATTAGTGAGCTGGATTTTATAGACAGCGCTGGCTGGTCAATGCCGGCCACTTCATTTATGAGCTAAGAGAGACAGATGGGCGAGTATTGACTAAGCCGAGCCTTTTAAACAGGAATCAATGCGCTGGGCGGAACACACTGACATACATATTAACTTACTGATAGAGGGATATGAAATCACTGATCTCACAAGGCAGGGGCTTAGCTCTCTCTCTCTCTCTCTCTCTCTCTCTCTCTCTCTCTCTCTCTCTCTCAGTCACTCCTTAATGCTTTCAAAGAGGAAATTACGACTGCGGAGGAAATACGGTGGTTGTGTTCTTGATGACAGTGCATTTGAGAATGGTGGCATTTGCTAACCGACTGTATTGATGAGCCGTAGGCTCATGTTAACACCAGCAGTACACACCGAGACATCATCAGGGCTGGAGGACATGGATAGACATGACGGTAGATTAGTTAGGTAAAAGAAAAGATAAATCTCTCTCTTTACTACTAGGACAAGCTAAAATGTGTTAGGTTCCTGTTACACAAATGATAACGAATAAATGGCTGAATGGGCAACAGTGTATTCCCTTTTCCTTCTTTGCCCTTTTTGGGCAAAGTGTTTCCTTTTAGGAACAAAATAACAATAATATATAATAATATAATAAAAAAATAATAATAATTAAGTTGATGAACTATGGCAATTTGTTTTTATAGGTCGGTTCTGCTACTTTTTTTATTGTATGATTCGAAATGTTTTGCTGTTCTACAAACAGAGCACAGTACGGTTCCGATTTATTCAAGTATGTATTAAATCTGTTATTTCTGATTGTTCACAATATATTGTTGTACAGGAGTCAAGCTAGCCAGCTAGATTTTAAATAGGTAGCCAGGTTTTGTTAGTGGTGAACAAATTATTTTAGATTTTTGTCATACATCTTGACAGACTTATTCAAATAAATTACTCTTAGAAAATCTGGCCATGTAAATTTAAGACTAAAATAAGGAAATCCTGCTCTCGCTATTATAAATGCAAACTATTTTACAAGCTACCTAACACAGTTATAATTTTACAGCATATTTTATGTGCTATAAAATGGGCTAGCATACACAACTAACATTAGCCATAATAACTATTATCATTAAGATGTACAGCTGTTTCCTGGACATTATACCAAATGAAACATTTTAGTATTTAAACTATATTATTAATGGTTGTTAAAATATATGTTCAGCTGACGGTGGCAAAAAAACCCAGGGTAAAACACATTGGTTTACACAGAGCAAAGGAAGGTCGCCTCCTTTCTCCAAGGACTTCCTTAAATCAAGTTGCCCTCTCCTTTCCTGCCCTCTCTTTCTCTACTCTCAGAACAAACAACCTCCTCTACTCTCGTTATTAACTAAATATGAGCACTCTGACCAGGGGACAAAAATTCAATATTTTCCCCACCAAATATTTAAACCAAGCAAATAAACAGACAAATAAATAGATCTCCCAGGCCACCAGTCGAGTCAGGCGAGGGCGGGGTGTAATTTGACGGACGAGTTATTTGGAAGGCCGAAGCCCACAGCTATTCACAGCCTCATTTCAGCACCTGTCAATCAAAGAGCAAAGGGGAGAGCCGAGCTCTCTGCGTATATATGTGTGTTTGTGTGTGT
>NC_139582.1:9372616-9420116 GCF_946808225.1 Silurus aristotelis
GAAGATGCCTGAGGAATGGAGAAGGAGTGTGCTGGTACCAATCCTTAAGAATAAGGGAGATGTGCAGAGCTGCAGTAACTACAGGGGAATAAAGTTGATCAGTCACATCATGAAGTTATGGGAAAGAGTAGTGGAAGCCAGGCTGAGAGAAGAGGTGACCATCTGTGAGCAACATTATGGTTTCATGGCGAGGAAAATCACTATTTGACGCAATATTTGCTATGAGAATGTTGATAGGGAAGTATAGAGAAGGACAGAAGGAGTTGCATTGTGTGTTTGTGGATTTAGAGAAAGCGTACGACAGAGTGTCGAGAGAGGAGTTGTGGTATTGTATGAGGAAGTCAGGTGTGGCAGAGAAGTATGTGAGGGTGGTGCAGGACATGTAAAGCCGAAAGCAGAAGATACATATCTATATAGATTTGTGTGTGTGTGTGTGTGTGTGTATTTATGTACAGTGTGAAATCTACAGAGTCTTGAATATATTTAAATACAATTATTAGATCATCATCCACAAGCTGAGCTGAGAGTAAATCCTGTCTTAGCCGAGTGAAATGCAGAAGAAAAACCAGCAATATATAACTCAATATATACAAGCAATATTGGTTTGTTTGATACATAAACAAACCTTCAGTCTGAGAACATCTATTTTTATTTATTAAATTTTTTACTGCTCAACCCCAAGTGGCTGTTTTCTGTGTGTTTATTTTGAATCTGAGGCATACTTTAAACACTAATGCAAATTAAGACATGAGGAAAGAACTGATGAGTTGTTCTGGTAATTGTTGGGAATCCAAGACATTTTACACGCATCAGGCACAATGTTAGACTGGAATTAAGGTGCAATCCTTGAATGGACAAAATTTGAGGTACATTTTTTGGATTGTTTCGATAAATGTATTTTGGTAATGAAAACATTAACCGTACTGAATAAGACATATGGGACTATTATATGTAGTGACCAAAAAAAAGTGCCAAACTATTGTCAAATCTTTTATTCTAAACAGTATATAATGAACATTTGGCACACTTTCCCACCAGCCTTCCACAAGCTTTTCTCTGAAATCACTTCCAAATTTAAGTTGACCTGCACACTGCTAACACAAAATTTGAATGAAAACTAATAATAATAATAAAAAAAAAGCGAGCAGTAAACATCCTGTAGCAGGAAATTACAAATTACTACTACTACAAATCTGTTTAATTGATTTTTATTTGTAAAGCGCTTTTAACAATGAAAATGTCTCAATGCAGCTTTATAGAGATAAAGTTATAAAGTTTAATGCCTATAAGTTTACTTATAATTGTAAATTTATCCTTAATGAGCAAGACAGTATCAACTATGGCAAGGAAAAACTCACTGAGATGGCATGAGGAAGAAACCTTGAGAGAAACCAGACTCAAAAGTGAACCGATCCTTATTTGGGTGGCACCAAATTCCACCAAATTGATTACAGATCCAGTTCTTACTACTACTAATAAAATATTATCATAATCCTAATTAAATAAATAATTAAATAAATGCTGCTACTACTACTACTACTAATAAAAATAATCCCAAGTAAATAAATAGTTTAATAAATACTACTACTACTACCAAAATTCAATAATTTATCAAAATAGCTTGTTGACAATTAAAATACAGTCTACAGAATATAGTGTGGCAACTATATAGTCTTTTTTTTTAAGTATGATGTACGATGTATGTTGTTGTACACGTTGTATGTTTCTGCTTAAGATTTTGATGTAAAATTTTGCCCTGTCAACTTGAACTGAATGTGGTTTCAAGGTGAAATCAGCCAAGATGCCAACTGAGGTGGCAGAAATGTCACCGGGATGAATAGAAAGGACAGAAGTGGACTGTCTCCATGATAACGCATCAGTCTCAGTGTGATAGAGGCAGTCGTGACACACCTGAGTAGCTGTTTAACCCTTGAGGATACTGAGCACCGTTGCCATAGCAGCCCGTTAACCAGGAGGCTCATGGGTCTGACAGGTCCACTCACAGGCAGTTAACAAAATGAACTGCCCGATGTGTTTATCATGAACGTGTGCACATAAGCACACACACACACACACACACACACACACACACACACACACACACACACACACACACGCTCAAGGGACCTTCTGTCACACAGAATAACCTACTCATCAGTCTATACAGAGACCTAGAGAAGGACAGGTAAAGCAGGAGGAAAACACACAAACACATGCACAGTCTTACTACTCTTGTGAGGACCTCGACCTCAAACTAACCAAAAACTTACCAAAAAATATATAGTATAATATTGTTTTATTTTCTTTGTGGGGACCAGCCAAATGTCCCCATGAAGACAAACCTTTTAAATATTTCTCTCCTTGTGCTTTAACCAAAATATAAAAAAATTCCCAGACACACGTTTCTAAAAAAAAAATTATGAATGGACTTTCTATTGATATTAACTTAACTTTGACATTTTCTTGCAAATGTAAGATGTAAGAAATCCGAAAAAGATGAGAAATCTGTCCAAAGTTCCTGAAAGAAGGGGATGTGAGTTGAACTTTTTCACCATACCTAAACTTTGACATGAATCTTTCTCTCTCTCACTTTCTTAGTCTCTCTCTCTCACACACAGACAGACAAAGGTGAACTTAGTGACACAGACATTCTAACACACCAAACACATACTGTGGTAACCCGTGTATGAGAAAACTGTCAATATAAACTGTTTGGTCATGGATTTGTTTATATGGCAGCTCTATGACCAGTCACACACTATACAGGCAAAGGTTTTTGGACACCTCACTATAAGATTGCTATGTGCTTTTTGAACATCCGATTCCACATTTGAATCCTAATTTGTTGTTACAATAACCTCTACTTTTCCACTCCATTATTGAGTGTGCTTGTGGCTTATTAAAAAAAATCATTGTGTTTCCATAAACACTTGTTTATTCTTCCTAATAATATATAAGATACAGTGTGGTTTTCAGAATGTGTTGTGAAACTGGACTAGGTATAAAATAATAAAAGATAGCCAGGGATATTCAATACTAAGCAGTGAAGAGGTGTTGTGCATACATACAGAAATCATCACCATCCATGGATAAAACAGGATCTTTGTTTTGTTTTGTTTTATTTTTTATTATCGCTAGTGCTTCGCACACACAATGCATTAAGAAATGCAGTAGGCCTTGAGCACTAAAGAAAGAATTTGGTACAACACAGAAAGCAAAATTAAAAGGAAATAAAAATAAAAATAAACACTTAAAAAAAAAATTGATACAATCAATACAGCATTATCGCAGCAACACAATATTTGGCAACAACTCTAAAACCTCGGAAGTATAAAACACATTTTAAGCCTCTGAATCAAAGATCATAATACAGGTGATCTACTGTAACACTGACGACATAGAATAAAAAGCTTTAAAAAACAACACAAAAAAAAGAAAGAAAGAAAGAAAGAAAGAAAGAAAGAAAGAAAGAAAGAAAGGCTGCTTGGCTTCAACAATCATCCTCTTCCGTTCATTCTCAGCTAGTTTCAATGTTCTAGCGCTTTTCTTTCTTGTGCTTCTCTCCTCTACAGGATATCCACTATTCTCCTCCCATCCTTCATTCGTTTGACCGTGGTTTAGTGCAATGTGTCTCTGGTTTTTAGTTTTGTGGAGATGATTGTGTTCCTTCTTCAGCCGGTAGAAGAAAGAGCAGAGAGAGAGAGAGAGAGAGAGAGAGAGAGAGAGAGAAAGAGAGGAAGCAAGTGGACAGGCTGTTGGAGTTACGCGAAAGCAGGAAGTGAAGGATTCCGTCTGAGCTGCCTATCAACACTAATCAGCCTGGGAGGACACACACACACACACACACACACACACACACACACACACACACACACACACACACACACACACACACACACACTTGCATACACAAACCCACTCAGCTATGTTCACATGGTTTAAGATAAAAGGTCTTATAAACATTTTACCTTCGGGAAAAAAGAGAAGTGTAAAGATTCACTGTTTTGAATTTTTTAAACATTTCGGATTATTCAGCCTTGAAATCCAGACCTCCAGCTTCACTAGCTTTGTTTTTTATTATCATTTTGTTAATAAATCCAGAAACCACCCACTTCCACAGGCAATGTGTTAACATAACTCCTGACCAATTACAGACCTTTTTCTAAAACCACTTGGCCACACAAGTCAGATTACCTCGTCTAAACGCCACTGAGACCCCATCCATGTTTTTTTTTTTTTTTTCTTTTAGAAATATTTTTGAAAGTGGTTTAAATTTTTTGGATTCTTTTTACATTAATAACTTATGGAAAACTGAATGCGTAAAAGAAATAAGTTATTTGAAAACGTTTGAATTCTGTGTGCGTAATGAAAGTGCTATGACTCGATCATTGTTTCTGACCTTTTTTGTGGTCTGTATATAACCATAGCAGAATATAATTAAAAATATTTTATTTAAATATTTGCTTTATAAAAATGGAAGAGGGGAAAAAAAAAAAAAAAAAAACGGCTTTACACGACATGAATGACTCTCAAAGTCTTTTAGGAGTCCAGTGATTGCATCCTGCATCTGAAGTATTAAGCATGTTGCAGTGTTTTTCCAATGAAGCCTATGGCCAGAAAAGTATACAAAAGTTATCATGCACCGTTTTTGTACGTGCCTTTTCATGTTGGTCCAAGGAAAAAGGGGTGTGGCCTGTGCCTGTAAGTCATAGTCAGTCTCCAACTCTTTTCTTTTAAACTATGCAGACATAGCTTTATCAAAAGGATTTCATTTTACACTCACTCACATATACACACAAGTTGAGATGAAATCAATACGAAAAGTAGTAAATGTGAACATACACACTGCCACGCACATACACGCAAATTAATTATCATATTCACAGACCCCTGTGCACACTCTGAGATGTACTTTATAGTAACATCCTAAACACACACACAAACACACACACACACCTGCAAACATAAACAGCTACCCATACACTCTCTTCCAGGCATGTTCACATACACCTACACTTGCAGACAGAAGCAAACACACAATTTTCATCAACAATACTGACACACAAAACTAAAAGCTACAGCATGCCATGACACTTAATGATATCATTAGACATCGGTCACATGCCCTCCCTCCATCCTGGTGGCTCTGTATCTTCAGATAACTAGTAATAAGTGTGTTGTGGAGTGCATGGTGTATACTGTATGTGTAATGCAGGACAGACACGGCTTGTTAAGAGACACAACGTGAACATGAATAAAATCGTACACAGCTGGATGACTAGGTTTCTGAAAGCTACTGCTTAAATGCATTCTTCATCGTAACACTAGACATTAAACGGCCATGAAGGAAGATATGAGAAAGATTAAAAAGAACCGAGTCTCGTCGCAGTTCCCTTCTTCATTTCCATCCGTTTATCGATCTGGCGGTGGAGACTCCCGTCTTTGTGCGTGCGTTTGTGTATATATGTGTGTATATATATGTTAGTGTATGTGTATGCGCATGTATGTGTGCGAGTGATCATTCCCAGGGAAGTGCAGTTTTTGTGCCACCTGTGCCCACTCCTTCATGATACCTCAATCATTTTCTGTCTTTCATCTGCCTCTCTCTTTAACGGTTTGACAAAATCTTCACATCCTGAAAAAAAAAATTTTTGTTAAGAATATTTTGAATATAAATGTATTTATAGAGTTTGCACAAATGTTCTGATTGCAAGCAATGACAATGTACACAATTATTCTAATGAAATGGCCTTAAATCTAATTCACACTGGCTTTAACTGGTCATTTGATTGTAGCTTTATGAGTGAAATTATTTAACTTTAATATACAGCGCTTTACTTTTCCCACATTTTATGTTAAAGCCGTATTCCAAAAATATCCCATATTGACAATGTGATAGAAGTTTGTTTGAATTCTTTGCAAAATTATTACAAATAATAAAAAAAAAAAGGGTACATAAATATTCACAGCGTTTGCTCAATACTTTGTTGAAGCAGCTTTCGCACCAATTACAGCCTCAAGTCTTTTGGAGTATGATGCTACAAGCTTGGCACAGCTTTTTTTGGGCAGTTTCTCCCATTTTTTTGTGCAGAAGCTCTTAAGTTCCTTTAGGTTGGATGGGAAGCGTCGGTGCACAGCCATTTTAAGATCTTTCAGGAGATGTTAAATCAGGTTCAAGTCTGGGCTCTGGCTGGGCCACTCACGAACATCACCGAGTCGTCCCGTAGCCACTCGTTGTTATCTTGGCTGTGTGCTTAGAATCGTTGTTCTGTTGGAAGATGAACCATCGCCCAGTCTGAGCAGGAGACGTGCACTTCTGCAGGACTCAACGCAAACGAGTGCGGCACGGGAAAAAGATTTCATTTGTCGGTAAAATACTCGTGTGTGCAGGTTGCGGGAGAAAAAAATCATTCACGGGACTCCGGCAAAATGGTCTTTAAAATATTAAAAGGAATAAATTACTAAAAACAAATAAACTATTATGTATCTACTGCACAAAAGCAATAATGTCAACTAAAATCAAATAAAACAATTTACAGGCACAAGGTCGGAAGCGAACTCTCGCGTGGATCATGCGCAGTAACTACTAGAGCACAACGTGGCGAAATGTCTGAAGTGCGAGACAGAGAAGAATCACTGATTGCTACAGATATGACTTCATTATTAAAGAAAGAACATACAGCACATTAAAACCCTGGACTGTTATTCTTTTATAAGATACCGTTTCAGTTCTGTGTTCTGAAAAGTTCCTTGTTAGTGTCCATTTGCAGTCCAAAGTCAAATAAAATGAAATATGTTTGTTAATTTTCAGTTTCTTTTTCATTCATATTCAAAAGAGAAGCAAATGAAACAACAAAAAAAAGCAGATAAGCAGGAAGAAGCAGTCAGTGAATTAAAAATAAAACTACTTATACATTTTACCTGCGGGCTTTTGCAGGTGTGAGCCGGACAAAACTTAAATATCGCAGGCAGGAGAAACATAACATAAAACAGCATATTTGCAGGAGCAGTGGAAGCGGGACAGAAAAATCCGTCCCGTGCAGGTCTCTAGTCTAAAGATTTTATCAAGGATGTTTCTGCACGTTGTTGCATTCATCTTTCCCTCAAACCTGACAAGCCTCACTGTTCCTGCCGCTGAAAAACATCCCCACAGCATGATGCTGCCACCACCATGCTTCACTGTAGGGATAGTATTGGCCAGATGATGAGCGGTGCCTGGTTTCATCCAAATATGACGCTTGGCATTCAAGCCAAAAAGTTCAATCTTTGTTTCTCATGGTCTAAGAGTCCTTCAGGTGCCTTTTGGCAAACTTCAGGTGGGCTCTCATGTGCCTTTTACTAAAGAGTGGCTTCCGTCTGGTCACTCTACCATACACGCCTGATTGGAGGAGTGACTCAAGGATGATCAGTGGAAACAGGATGCACCTGAGCTGAATTTTGTGTGTCATGGCAAAGGCTGTGAATACCTATGTACATTGGATTTTTATTTTTTTTTAATAAAATTGCAAAGATTTTTTTCATGTTGCCTTTATGGGGTATTGTTTTTGTAAAATGTTAATGTAAATAATGAATTTAATATATTTTTGAATAAGGCTGTAACATAAAATGTGGAAAACCCGTTCTTATGTTCTCGTTTCTAAGTAACAGCAGCAGAGGAACGTGTCTAATGGATGCAACAAATAAAAACATGTAAGATTTGATATGGTGTCATTGAAATGCTAATAAAAAAAGACTCCAGTGTGAGAGCTTTGTAACGTTTTCCACCATCTTCAGGACATAGAACTTTGCACTTTTAGACAAGATGATCGTCAAGAAATAATGAGGGAAAGGACATTTATAGCTGCTGTAAGTCACTGGAGCTACAAATGGATTCAATATATTTCATTCTTTAATACATTATAATAAACTTGTGGTATAAGTTGACAATATAACAATTATATATTTGTGTTCATAATAAATTACATGCACTAGTATATACTATACAGCCTAAAGAATGAGGGCATCTAATCAATCACACCAACATGGGCTTGTTGAATGTCCTATTATGGTTTTTCTCCACCTTCTGCTACTATAATAAGCTTTACTCTTCTGGGAAGATTCATCCAAATGCTTTGTGCACGACACTTGAGGTATTCCACATAAATCTTAATACACCAAAGCTTAATTCATACAAATACAATAGTTTCTAGACAATTGTGTGGCTTAAGCTTTGAGGAATTACACTGTATAATTAGAGAAAGCCCACATTAGTGTTATGTTAAGGGTCAGTATACTGTGATTTATTTCTACAACCTTCAAATAATGTAGATTTATTTCTAATAATGTATACAATTAAATGTTAAACTAAAATAGATCAATGCATTTAAGATAAATAAGCTTTAAACATTTGAATTGGAACAAATTTAATTCCAAAGTATCCACTTTCTAAGGTGGTAGGCAGCTAGGTAAACTGCTGATTTAAAAGAAAATGAAAGCACAACTAGAACTAATTTGCATTGAGTAGCACTGCGGTTAGAGCATTATAAGGGTATTTTTTTTGTAACTATAACAGGGTGTAGTTTGTTGTAATCTGTGTGTTCTTATGTACACAAGTAAGATTTTAAACATTGATAAACATGTAACTGGGAATTACACCTACCATATAATACAGGCTGTTAGGTTAATTCTTCATTTGTGTGATAGGATAACAAAATAAAGATATCAACCTATTTTTAGCTTTCTAATATTAACTGACACTGCATCACAGCCCTGTTCCCTCACTTCCTATCATCTCATGGGTCTCCTTTTTCTGCCAAGGTAAATAAAAAACATGTCGACTTCATTAACGTAAAATTTAAATAGTAGTCAATGCATGGTCGACTTAGTATATAATTAGCCAGTTTTTATTTCGATTTTGAACTAAGGAGATGGGCAGGACTATGCTAAGCATCAAATGTAGAATTTTACAAATAATGTTAAAACATTATTATATGAAACAATTAAATCGGATGTATTTTATATGAGTTAATCAATCTGCATAGCAGGAAAAACAAGAAAAGAAATGGTACATATTTGGACAATATACATATGCTCTGCTAGTAATATTATTCCACCCTCCCTAAAAAACTTTAATAGAAAGTCAGTTCTGGATGTTTAAAACATTTATACTGATCATTATTTAAATGAATCGTGAGCAAAAAAAAAGCTAACTACATAATACTAAATATGTAAGCGTAGTTAGCTAATTAAGCTGAAGGTATACTCCAAAATCTACCTCCAGAGGAGTGACTCCACCCGGCTGATGATGTCAGAGAGGTCAAAAGGTAGGGGCATGTCTGGGTCGTCGCTGCTCCAATATGGTCGGTCGACAGGTGCTTCTTCAGGGGGTAGAGTCTGTGCCAGGCTCGACTGGCATCTACATCCATACAGAAACACAATTATCACTCAGGTTACTCTCTGCAGGTAAACAAACAGGGATTAATGGCCAGACCAACTGCCAAATAAATGCTGTGGTTCTGAATGCACTGGTGTTGAAAGTTTCGGTGTTGAATGTATTGGTGTTGAATGTTCTAGTGTTAAATGCTGTTGTGTTGAATGTCCTGGTGTTGAATGTTTTGGTGGTAAATGTTTTTGTGTTAAATGTTCTGGTGTTGAATGCTGTTGTAATAAATGCCGTTGTATTGAATGTTCTGGTGTTAAATGTTCTGGTGTTGAGTGCTGTTGTATTGAATGTTCTGGTGTTGAATGCTGTGATGTTGAATGTTCTGGTGTTGAATGATGTGTTGAATGCTGTGGTGTTGAATGTTCTGGTGTTGAATGATGTGTTGAATGCTGTGGTGTTGAATGTTCTGGTGTTGAATGATGTGTTGAATGCTGTGGTGTTGAATGTTCTGGTGTTGAATGATGTGTTGAATGCTGTGGTGTTGAATGTTCTGGTGTTGAATGATGTGTTGAATGCTGTGGTGTTGAATGTTCTGGTGTTGAATGATGTGTTGAATGCTGTGGTGTTGAATGTTCTGGTGTTGAATGATGTGTTGAATGCTGTGGTGTTGAATGTTCTGGTGTTGAATGATGTGTTGAATGCTGTGTTGTTGAATGTTCTGGTGTTGAATGATGTGTTGAATGCTGTGTTGTTGAATGTTCTGGTGTTGAATGTTCTGGTGTTGAATGCTGTTGTGTTAAATGTTTTTGTGTTGAATGTTCTGATGTTGTTCTATTGTGTTGAATATTTTAAAATGAATAAAAAATGAATCCTTAGTGACTTGCTGTGGTATAAGAGGAATAACTTTATGGCTGTAACAGTAACCCCACCAGATCACACCACCACTTTATTTCACTTTATTTTAATACAAGATGAAGTTTTAGAACTTGTCAAAATGGATTATAGAATTAAAATGAGGTCCCAATGACTTCCTGGAGTTTCTTGATTTAGAATGTCAGTTTGGATTCTTAAGAATATCCCCAGGTTGTAATTTTTGGCAATGAGAGTGTATTTAGTCATGGAAAACTTGGTGTGTGTAGAATAAAAAAAATAAATAAAAAAAAAACTGTCAAAGCAGGCTTCTGATAATAACATGTCTTCTGCTAATGATTCTGTTTGTGTGTAATAGTGTGTAAAAAGCCTTTTTAAGCAGCACACAAAAAAAGCAATGTTTTCTGCTTTATATATGACATCTGTTTAAAACAAAACAAAAAAACCTTAAAGCCCAAAGAATGAATTGCATGAAGTGCGTGAGTGAAAGAAGGCATGAAGGTTTCAGTTCAGTCTCGGGAACATGCTTGCTGTAATCATACAAGAGACAAACGTGTGTAAATCATCTGCTGAAGAACACACACCTGTGCCTGTACTGACCAACACCTGACCAGGAACACAGGTTAGCCCCCGCATGCAGCTTTAATCTAATCGCACTGATTTATGTGCATACTCGTCATGCTCTAACCACCTGAATTTGCCTTGAATAACTTTGCATAAAATGCAGCAAAAGAAATGTTCATATGTGTGTGTGTGTGTGTTTGCTGTCTAAAGGTGTATGGTAACAGATGGCTGTCACCTGCATGTTAAAAGCAGCTCTCTGTTGTGGTGTCTAAATTACACTTGATTGAAAGAATGATGTCGCACTCGTTCATATGGATGCATAATAACATCCTATAAAGATGCACACACACACACACACACACACACACACACACACACACACACACACACACACACACAGTCTGATTACTAAAGCTTACAACGTTTAAACTTGACAACACCTGCAAAAATACACACTAAGATTAATTACGGGGTCTGTAAAGGATTAGGTCGTTTAAATGTCCAAGAAAAGAATGAGTTTTTGTTATGAATATATTTGTGAATTCAAATTTAAAAGTATAACATACAGGGTGATGTCAGCGCAAAGCTATTCGATGGAATAAATAAACGTAAAAAAGTACAAAACAGCAACAGTGATATGAGCATTGGGCAGGTATTAAATGTGTAAGTCATTACCAACCATTACAAGTTCACATTTCTGAAAAATAAAAAAGAGACTTAATTCCACTGTGGTAAATGATGTACATTAGATATTTGCTGCCTGCTCACACCCTGATATTAACAACATTTCAAGATCCTTTGAAGATGTTTTATAAACCGTATGCATGCTTCTGCTTTCATTTTACATTCAAATTGTGTTTTGGACAGTTTTTCAGCATGTCTCACTGCCTTTAATCCTTTAATTAGTAATACATGCGATGAGTAATTATGTGGGGCAAGTTTCAACGTTACTGTTCCGGGACTGTCTTTGAGATCACAGCTCGTCACCGCTACCAAAAACAATTAGTGCCTACAAAAGAAAAAAACAAACCTTATTATTTTTTCGCCCGAACTTTGCATTACTTGCGCAATTATTCTTTATAAATCACAACACACCCACTAACTATGTGCAGTTTATCAGATTAGCTTCTTTATTCCTGATCTCGGTAAATCAGGCCTTGATTTCCTGATGCTATTTCCATTCACATGCGTGTCACTGTATCTATACATGATTATACAACCAACCATAAGCCTCAGCTTAAAGAAAAATAGTTTAATTGGGTATAAGGGCAGCAAATATCATTAGAAATAGATTTACTAGAATACAAAAAAAATAAAAAAAAATCCAACAAACAATTCTGGTACTAAATAAATAAATATGTATGGCACAAAACGAAAAAAAAAAAAGACAAATCATGACACTAGGTTGATAGATAGATAGATAGATAGATAGATAGATAGATAGATAGATAGATAGATAGATAGACAGACAGACAGACAGACAGACAGACAGACAGACAGACAGACAGACAGACAGACAGACAGACAGACAGACAGACAGACAGATTTCCTAATGGGGTTCTATTTAAACACAGCAACTATGGTTGTAATGTACAACTTTATGTATTAATATCAGTAAGAGGACCTGTAAATCACATACAGATCAATATTTTCCATTAGGACAGCAATTACCACCAAAAATAGATATATCACAGTAAATAAATAATTTCAGATATAAATAATTTCAATAAATTTCTCTCTGTCTCCCTCAGTCGCGCTTCCTCTCTTCCTCTGTGTTATGAATGGTTCGAGGCCTTTAAGCGGTCAGAGGACAGCCCCTCTTGGCCTCTATTTGTGGTTATATATTTTGTAAGGGCCACTTAATGGTGCCGCGTCTGTCCTCTTAAGTGCTGCATGTCGGCCTGCAGCATCTCGATCGCTACAGCATTACACGCTAAAGATGACAATTAAAACACGGGACGTCCATACATCATCCGTGCTTTACATCAGGGTTCAATCTCAGCATCTGTTAACATGGGCTAAGTACCATAAAGCCACGCAATCACTTCATAAATGATATGATTAGGTGACCTTGTGAGACTGGAGAGTGAGTGTGTGCTGAAATGAGCTCATCAGTTACTGAAGTGGAGAATTAGTGGAGACGAAGCATTATCAGGAGGAAGGAAGGACATCTTACACAGCGGGGTTGCTGAAAAGTACGGCTCGCAAATTTCAATCATTTAAAAGATCTAGTACTAGGATGTGTCTAAATATTTATGAGCTTATAATTTTCTATTGCTAAAGACAGAATTTACACTACAAGTAGAACTAGTAGCACAGACATACAGTGTGTAAAAATTGTGAAAAAAAGAGCACAAAAGACATCATAAATATATTATTTTAGCATAAAAACTATAAATGTTCACCACTTAAGGTATAAGATGCATACACTATAAGGAGAGATTGGCAAGTGTCAAATCATCTGACCATAAGATACGTATGTGCTTTTTAAACATCCCATTCCACATTTAGTCTCCATTTGCTGTTACAATAACCTCCACTCTTCTGGGAAAACGTTCCACTAGATTCTGGAGTGTGCTTGTGGAGAATTGTGATCAATCAGCCAGAAGGGCATTAGTAGAGTCCGGTACTGATGTAGGGGCCTGGACTGCAGTCAGCGTTCCAAGTCATCCCATTCAATAGGACTGAGGTCAGCGCTCTATACCAGACCACTCAGGATCAACTTCTCCATCCGATGTAAACCATATCGTCTTGGAACTTGCAATATACTCAATAAAATTTCTTATATTCCACCACAAAAACATGACTAAAAGAAAGTGATACTAGAAACTACTCAGCTGCATTATCACTAACACCTATTATTATTATTATTATTTTTTATTTGTTTAGAAATGTGATATTTCGAAAGACTAAATATAGAATTAAACATTCAAAATTTTAAGCATATCTCTACATTAAGAAACATTTATCCTCCATTACCAGACATTATTTTACATGAACAAACTATATATTTCAACATTTAAGTACAGTGACATATGCAAAAATAATAATAAAGCAAGTGAACACAGCAAGCATTAATTGATGCTATGCCTTCAGAACCAATTGGCATGAATTATATTACATTAAGCTACTAAATAAGCTAGTGCTCTCAGGTGCATCCAGGCGGATGTCAATATTGGCACCACCCTCCTCACATGCTGTTTCACAAATCCAGCCAATTAGATACAGCAAATGTTAATTAAGAGAGTCAGATCATGATGACCAACAATTTGTTGACTCAACTAATCATTACGTTGATGTACTTTTAATTATCTTTAGTTTGTTACTCAGAAGTTATCGAATTATTTTCTAATGTTTGTAACGTGTTTCATTCAAAACATTATCATTTCACTCAACCCTGATTGTTGATATGGTGGGAAGCCCTACTTGTAGAAGAAATCTTCAGTGTCAGGGTGAAAAAACTTTACTTGAAAGTCAAAGTTTTCTTGTCAGAAGCTACTATTTATCATTACCTTCTATGAGAAAGGAACATTTAACACAGCTTTAAATATGAATTCATTTTTAGGGGTTTTGGCAGACACCCTTATACAAAGCAACTTACAATTACCACATTTATACACTGAGCTGTTTAGGGTTAAGGTCCTTGCTCAAGGGCCCAGCAGTAGCTTCTGGTATTTAAACACATGACTTTACAATCTGAAATCCAACATCTTAACCACTGAGCTACTAACATCTTCATCACACTACAGCACGCCTCATCGAGTTTTACTCTGTGCCGCATTACTTATTAATGGAGACTTTGATTTAAAGCCTTAAAGAAAATTCAAAAAATCTTGTTTGACAAGTGAAATTTAGCTCAACGACTGCTCACTTACACGTGACATACCCCGGATGCCTGATTAAGTTGGTATCTATAATCAGAAAATCACATTTACAGAATATTTTAGCACAAAAGGCAGGGTAACGATACGCAATTAACATGCAGACGCAATTGTAATTGACAAGCAAATATTCTCACAGGTGTTCATTAAGTATAATGGAAAGAGCATATCCTTTTGTTGCAAACATTTTTAAATAACCCAACAAACATCATACCAATTTAATAACTGGGCTAAATATCATAGCAACGGTAATGACTGTTTGGTGCTTGTTGACACCCATTCACACCCATAATCATAGAAGATTACTTTTACCACCCTTCGGAAGAACTCGACAGAATATATGCAAATATATGCAGGTATAAATCTAACCTCACACACACACACACACACACACACACACACACACACACACACACACACACACACACACACATCCACATAAACACACATACATTGAATAAAGCAGGGAAGGTCGAAACCAGAGAGCGTGTCAAGTGTACGGTGCTGTCTAGATTAACCTCTGAGAGAGCCAGGCCGAGCCTCTCCCGCCTGGGCCGCATTCACCAGAGATTGGCAATACAATCGCTCATTTCAATTTGCCCCGAAACCCTATAGCCCGAGTGCCAGACCTGCTGAAATAGCATGCTAATGCGAAAGTTATCTATGATTCTCTCGCCTGTGGGCCCACTGGGGCTCGCCTGTTCACTAACACACTTGCACACACACAAATATACATATAGCCCATGAATTTCGATTCCCATTGTCCTCCATTTATTCTTATTCTCAATTTACACACACACACACACACACACACAGACACACACACACACACACACACACACACACACACACACACACACACACACACACACACACACACACACAGGGTTCAGTGCTGAAACTAACCACTTTAGCTAAAGTGAGTGTTAATTATAGACAGCCAAAGCAGTCAATAAAAGGTTAATGCAGAAGTCAGAGGATAAATTCCTTTAAGCATTGCATCACTTGGCCATCTCCCCGGCTCGCCCTCCGCCTGATCAATACGTTTTACTGTAATGCTCTCTCCATCGATCCTCGTCAACCCAGCACTCCGGACACACAGACGAGAAAAGAAAAGAACAGACAGTAAGAAAGCTATACGGCAAGAAAAATCTGCAAATAAATGAAATGATTAACGCCTGCTGTTGCCTTACCCCCCACCCCCCTTTTCTCTTACTCTTACGATTTACAAATTGTTCGTCTATCTCTAGTCCAGATCTAGAACTCGCATGGGCAGACTCTCGCTCCGAGCCAGCGTGCTCTTAACAGCGTAGAAATGCGCTTAAAAGCGACATCAGTGTTTCAACGAAGGCCAATTACCCTGATGAATGTAGAGTTCGGGTTGGAGGGAGGAAATGCGAGACGTGCAGATGGGAGACAAGGATTATTGGGTTAGGTCATTTATAAACCCACTGCTACAAATGGGCTTGTTTGATCACTACATTAAGAAGAGGTCACACCACGTCTGAGCTGCCAGAGAAAAATCGTGGGTCCTGATGTTTTAAACACGATGGGTGTTTTAGAGTCGCTGTGATTGTAATATTTGAAGCCAATAGTGGAAATACTATTGTAGGTACTTTACTTCAGGTTTGACCTGAAATATGTGTTTCCTTTACTTTTTAAATACAACAGAAGCTACCAGTCAGATTTCCTTCTGTTTTCGGTTATTAAAAAAATGTTGTTTTACATGACTTTCCCCCCTTTTTTTTTTTTATACCTACCTACTAGATTTAAATACTTCAGCTGCATACAGTGTTTTCTCATCAGTAAAGCATTAGTTCTTCAGTTTGTTTTTTCTCTTAGCCAATAGTACTGTGAACAGGTGTTAATTGTTTGCAACTAGGGACAGACTTACGATACTCTCCACACGGAAACCCAACAGTGTCCTGGCTAATCTTATAACAGACTTGCAACAATAAAATCATTCATTTGTTTATGCTCATTGAAAATGTCTGATAAGTCGATTTCACCGCCAGAACGGAATGCTGGTGTAATGTGAGAAATTACATTTCTGAAAACAAGCATACATTCCATTCTTAACATTTTTATTAAGATAAAAAAAAAATCAAAAGTGCTTTATGAAATGATTCTCTTATCCAGCCAATGATGTTTAGCTACATATCAGTCCAAATGTGCTTCAGGACATTTTATTTACACTTCAGTTTAGCATTAAATAGAGCTCATCAGTCTAGTCAAGGCCAAACTGTCATCTTCTCATTCTACACCTCTTGATCTGGAGTTTTAAACTTGATAACTCGACGGTGTACCCTGGCAATATGCTAGAGTAAGCAAACACTCATAAATTAAGGGTGTCTGTATTGCACAAACTCAATCTAATAATAAAAAAAAAGTTGTTGAGAAATGTTTTGCTAATTTGCTAACACTAATGGCTATAATTGTCTTAGTTATAGCCTCTTTGCTAATGCCACGTTTGACTAGCATTTTTTACAGCAACGTAACTGGCTATTCAGGAAGTTAAATTACAGTAATTTTTTAGTTGTGTTAGAACAAACTTTACCTTGTATGAGGTAACTTTTCACATAAAAACATGACTCATTTATCAGCTTATCAGCAACAAATATTTCTTTTTGCTCCCGCTTCATAATTGGGCATCATTTCCAAAAAATATCTATAATTTCCCTTAAGTATAAAGTCACCACTTTGCTGGTAACAATATCCAGGCTATACACAGCATGGATTTGTTTTCAACACAATTGCTTTACTTAAAACTTCATTCAGGTGTGCTTCTGGGCGTTGTAGACACTTTAATTAAGAATCCCATCAAACAAGTCATGTAGAAAACAGGTTAAGTAGCTTATAAAAATCATGAAAATCACGTACACAACAACCGCTTTCCAGTATGACAACATGTCTAAATAATCACTTCAATCAGCTATTTATAAACAGTCAGATCAAACTATAAGCTACAAGTTCCGCCAATTAGGAGTAGAATAGACTTTATTTGTTACATATACATTACAGCACAGTGAAATTTGCTCAGAAGCTGGGGCCAGAGCGCAGGGTCGGCTGTGATACGACGCCCCTGGAGCACAGAGGGTTAAGGGCCTTGCTCAAGGGCCCAAGAGTGGCAGCTTGGCGATACCGGGGCTTGAACCCCGACCTTCCAATCAGTACCCCGGCACCATATCCTAAAATAAAATAAATGTTACCTGAATTAAAATATTATAAGAGACTAGCATTTCTGGCAACCTAACACTGATGTCCTGTAGTTCTGATCTCAGGAAAATGCTTTTGAGTTCATCAAATCTGAAATATACAACAGATAACCCCACCCACAGCTGTCAAAACTTTTCATATGAACCAAGTCACGCAAATGATTTAAAATTTGCAAGGGTGGTACCATGAACACCCTGAAGTCCTTGAACACCTGTGTAGCTTGTTTCATTAAAATATATTTAAATGACTTATTCTGAGTAATTCTGAGTAACAACCAAACAAAATGACTCAATGCAGCAATGCAGGCATACATATAAGACCTGGTTTGATAGGTAATGAAATGTGATATCGCAGTCCTGTCGAATTCTCAATTGCGATTGGTCAGAAGGTTTTGATTAACGCTTAATAACAGCAGCTCTTGACAGTCTTCCAATTGATATGGCTGACGTGCAACATAATCCACAAAATATAAAAAAATAAATAAAAAGCAAACAAAAAAATATACTTTATAAAGGAGTCTCCAGTGTCAGGGATTTGTGTGTAGGTTTTTTACCACAGGAAAGTCTTTAGGATAAAGTGGTTTCCACTTTCAGGTTTCTTAATGTCTTGTCAAACTGCGATTTGGGTTCTGTTACAGAAGGACCGTTTACAGCTAAAATAATATTAGTACATTATTATTATTATTATTATTATTGGCTGCCTAAGACGTTTGACAAGTACTATATAGAGGAAACGTAATGTCATTAATCAAGAACCATTTAAACATACGAGTGAACGTATAAGAAGGTTCGAACACTAAACTAACCGTGTCCGTATCTTTAACTAAAGGCATCCGAGCTTTTCATATAAATGTTAACAAATAAAAAAAAGCAGTCTGTGTTGATAAGAAAAGAAAAAAAAAACAATTATGAGGTCAATTTGCGTGTGTGATATTCTGCGACGGCAGCGTGACATTCGCGATGTGGCAATTTATCAAACCGACTTTGGCCCTGGAGCTGTAGGAAACAACAAATGTTTCAGGAGAAAACACTGGGTGACCAATTCCCAATACATGAACTGTTAGCTGAAAATAGAGTTCATGTTTATTTTTTACTCTGTGATGACACTGTTGTAATATGACAAATGGGTAAATAGCTTCAGGCCTACTGATGCTGCTTATCGGTGTTTGAGCAAGTGCATATATATGTGTGTGTGTGTGTGTGTGTGTGTGTGTGTGTGTGTGTTTGAATACTGTAGCCAGTATCCCACAGCCTTCAGTGCAATCTATTGTCTGAGCACTTTGCTGACGGTGCGTTCTGCATGTGACACATCAAACGTGTCACACATGCTCCTTTAATTATAAAACCCTAATAAAACTACCATATGATCAGCCTTTTCCTTATTTAACGGCTATAAAAAGGCAGACTGGTTAATTTTTTTCTCTTTCCAGAATACTGCGGTGATTTGGGTGATGCTTTTTTTTTTGTAACAATGAGCTACCTTTTGAGTGCACCGCCTGCACGTCTAAGTCCATGTGTACAGCAAGAGTTTCTATTAAACCACATGAAACACTGTCTCGTAGTTAATGTCTCTTACGTCTGAGTGTCTGTGGTATTAGTGCACTTTTGGTCAGCACTACATTCTACATGCTGAGGAGAAGGAGTCCCACCCAGCGCACTCACACTCCCCTTAGGCTGTTTGATGTGGCTGGAGGGGGTGTGGGTGTGTGAGTGTGTGGGTCCTGCTCCAACCAGATGCCGACCAATCACACACATGCGAGCACACGTATGCACGCACACACAGAAACAAGATGGCTACTAAACAGCCCACATAATTGCGGTAATAAAAGAGGACGACGTGTGTAGTATGCAGCAGGAGAGAGATTGAACTCTCTAAACCAGGTGGTGGTCCATTTTTCCTGTTACAGAAGAAACAAATTACCCAAACACCTTTCCTGATCTTTCTCCTCAGGCCAAGGAAAGAACGCAATCCAGACGTTAAACGCGGCTAATTTATGAGGCAGGTTCAAGCAAACACCGATTGTAAATAAAAATAGCCAGGAGGGAAGGATAAAAAGATGAGACTGGCCTTCGGTGATAAGTGAACGAGAGCTCTAGAGGGAGTGAAGATGGACAACTGGGACAGTCTCTTCTGCACCTGAGCTGCTCCAGGTGACAAATCATTCCAGACCTCTGGAGCAATGAAGCGATGAAGCTAAAACAAATGTTAGCTCTGGACACAGAATGCGTTGGTTTAATGGGACAGCAGGAAGTGTGTCACAATGCCTTAATGTGTGTTATATATATTTTTGCATAAAACTGCATCACAGAGACAAAAGCGTCACCACAGCAAAAGGTTGCTTTGGCCTTAAAAGTTTGTATTTTTAATAATAATATTAATAATAATAAAAACAACAACAATGATAAAAAAAATTTGTTTTACAAATAATATTTAATATTTACGAATATATATGAAAAAAATAAATATTTATTTGATTCATTATTTTAACTATTAGTAACAAAAATGTATTTGTTAATTAAAATAGAATTATTTTAAATGAAAAAATACATTGTAAGATTGAAATTTATTTGAATACAAATACCATATCAATTATGAATAAAATCCTAATAAAATGATTGAAATATTTTATTATTATTAATATTATTATTATTAATAATAAAACTTCCTGTTTATATTAATGGTCTAAGGTACACTAGTGGGCTTTCGAATCTTAAACAATAATTAACGTCAATTTCTTGTTTCAAACATCTTTAGTTTGTCCTAAGTGTATACAAACATTTTGCACTCCAATGTATGTGTTATGATCAACTAAAGATGTTTATTGCTGACATACTGCATGTTTAAAGTTTGACCTGCACTGAAGTACTGTTTATTTACACAGTGAAAAAGAAATGGTGGGATAAACGGGTAAATAAAAATTCTGAACGAGAAAAAAAAAAGAGAGAAGAAGAGAGAGAGAAGGGCCTGAGGGAGAGGTTACGAGGTTGTGAATGAGCAGTTTGTCATAGGCGAGCGTTTGAGGGCCCATAAATCTTAGGGTGATCAGGAAAGGGCTCACGGCGAGGCGGCGAGCGTTAACTCCACTTACCCATGTCAGATGTGAGCATGGAGAAGCATTACTTGAAAAACTTGCTGTTCGGTGAAATGTGACTGTAAAACAATCACCTTTACACACACACACACACACACACACACACACACACACACACACACACACACACACACACACACACACACACACACACACACACACACACACACACACACTCTCAAGCCTTGTGGGCATCATAGGAGCGGTGCAATAACCTGCTTGATGAATGGTCCTGTTCTGACAGCTATAGTGGCACACCGGTGGCCCGTGTCTGACCCTGATCATGTGATCGAGCCGAGTGCAAAGTTCCACAATTCCCACCTGTCTTCAGGTGACAATGGGCAGGCAAATGGGGTCGGCTAATTACGGCCTGCGTGAACAGCACGCCATTCAAGCCTTTTCGTTGGCTTGATACAAACAAAGCCTGTTTAGAGCTATACAACCGTTACTGCGTGACCCCGTGAGCCAAAAAAATCATCCAGAAAAAACGTATACAATATATTAGAACGTTACCTAGTTTAAAGTTCTGATTAGGGTTTTCACTTGTGTTACATGTTTTCTTTTATACAAATGTTTTCACACATTTTATTTAAAGTAACCTTGTAATTATCCAAATTTTTTTTTGGAAATAAGGCAATGAACTTACAGTTTAGGGGTGGAGTTAACATTCACACTTTTCCTTAAGGCTTTTACTCGAAATGTAATCCATTTACATTACAATCATTTGCTCGATTCTGTGAACGTATTAAATGAGCTTTATGTTGCACAGCTTTCAGATTATAGGGAATAGTTTGAAGGGTGGACGAGTAAATAGATTAGTCAGTAAAACCTCCAATGTGAGGTCTAATTTTGGCATGTGGAAATTGGTAGCTGATGTAACGATGTATTGTAAGTTAGTGTGCTCACAGAGTGCATTAATACATATTGAGTGAATTAAACAAGTATGTACAAATGTACGTCTATATATCCACAAGTCTGAAGGTATTTGACCATCAATTCAGCTCTGACCTGTGGCCTTTTCTCGTCATGAGTCATTTAAGTCTCTTGACATGTATAACTGCTACTAGAAAAGTTATACAATGGCTTTGTGTTGGTATTCATTTTGCTTGCTTTTTCACGGTTTCCACTTATTTGCATCTTGATTATTTTAAACAGATCATCTGTGGATTGTGTACATAAATTAATCCAGCTAATATAGTGAAAGGGTTTCTAAATAAATAGCGATAGTAAATAGTAATAATGTACAGCAACATTTGAACATACAGTACAGACCAAAAGTTTGGACACACCTTGTAAATAGTAATAATGTACAGCAACATTTGAACATACAGTACATGCCAAAGATGTAACATATATGTTACAAGTTCCTAGACAATTCGTATTCCTATACATGAAGAGCCAGGCAGCTACTTTTTTTTTTTTTTTTTTTTTTTTTTTTATAGCTTTTTTATTTCCTCTAAAGTAAAGTTTACTACCAACTGATTTTCTGTTTGAACAGATAAACAGAAGCAATGGGAAATCCCCCCCCCCCCCCTCCAGGTTAAAAGGAAACCAAGCACTAACCTCACAGACTGGTAAACACGCAGAACAATTTAAACAAGCAATAAACTTAATTACAGTTCAGTTGCTTATGACATGATAATTACTGAGGAGGTACATTGTTCCAAAAGGCATAACTTCAAACATGAAGAATGAGGGAGGTAGAGATAGAGAGAAAGATTGCAGAAAAAATATGCAAGATAGACATGACAGGAAAAGAATAGAAGAAGGGGGGGGGGGGGGGGGATAGAGCCAACCCCTTTCATCTATCATCCCTCCTACCACACCAGCACCTGAGTCATATTGTTATTTTCGCCAATTATGACTTAACAGCCCATGCCCGAGGACAGAATACAAATGTATCAGGGTTGAACACATTCCTTTCTGTGGTAACCTGAGTAAGAAATGCAGTTCAAAGGGAGTGGAAACAGCAGAGATAGTTAACATTTGATTGGCGCAAACGGAAAGGAAATAAGTGTGTGAGAGAAGAAATCTCTTTACAGACATTCTCTCACAAATCTCAGCTACCATCAGGTGAAACATGACAGGGTATACGGCGATACCTGCGGGGAGAGTCACAAGGTTGTGTAATTACCAGAGCAATTTATGTTTTCCAACACTTTAATTATGTGTACAATTGATTACCGAATTAATCACAGATTCCTACGTTATTCAAGTCTGTGGAGTAATTCCAGGTTATTCTTGTTCTGTTTCGAACGATCGTAATTTTTAAGCGTATCGTTTAGAGTCCAAGAAAACTATCCTATCAGGGGGGTTAAAAGGCAGTAAAAGGGAAAAAGGTAAGAGTGCTACAGACATATTAAACTGCAATATTGTGTGAGTGTGTATGTGTTTAAACTTTGCCAGGTGTTTGAACTCCAGGATCACCTGACCCTCCTGCTGTGTGGACACGGCTTTTGTTTCAGCCTATTAAGTAAATACTGAAATTAAAGCAGTGTGGCATATAAAAGGCTGCAAACAGCCAGCAATTTGTTGAAAGGTGCAGGCGGCCCAAGCAGCCCTGAAGGCACACCGAGAGCATGTACAGAGCATAAGCACATACAAAAACACAGAAAAAAGAGCAGGAACAGCCCAAAAAAGAGGCATGTGGCCTAAAGCACTTGTGTGCATGTGTGTGATAAATTAGATAAACTATTTGCATGATTGTCCAACATGGTCTCTCATTTTATAAGGAGTCATCGACCTGAGGACTCATGAGCGAGATTCGTTTACAGCTGAATCAATTAAAACTCTTTATAAGTGGGATACCAAAGGAGTCATAAGTTAATCGCTTCAATGGGGCTTTTGCGAGTCACTTTGAAGAGTCAAAGTGAAAAGAATTGTAAATCAAAACATCTATAGGGTGGTAAAAGCCTAGAGTAAGAGGTTTTACACACTTCAGTACACCTCAATAGATGTCCACACATCTCAATACAACTCTAAGCACCTCTACACATCCGTTCATTTATGTTCAGTAAATGGATCCAAAGCCAATCTGGAGTTTATCCTGTGATGCCAGCTGCACGACGAAAAAAATAAATTTCATATGAACACAAGAATTCCTTTACTTTATTTGCAATTTTTTATAGTTTTGAGGATGAATGACTTTGGGAGTGCGGTATGTAAAAAAAAAGACAATTATGAATATTATGCATGGTATTTCTTGTGCAAGTGTTTTCAACTTTCTTTACTATTTCACTGCTATTTCCATTTAAACATACTACTTATTTGGGGCCAACCAGATGTTCATACAATGTCAATCAAGTCAGACTGTGGTCATTTCATACAGGAACAAAACAAAAAGCAATGAAGCGGAATAAAAATGACAAACATGAACATTACGTGCAATTAATTTATTCAAGTGGTTCCAACTTCCTGAATGTTCCTGAACTCGCCTGCTATTCAAATGAAATTTATTACCGTTAGTGTTTTACATTTTAGTGTTTGTGACTTGGAAGCCAAACATGATGCCATAAAATGTCAAACACATTCAATTCACTTTTATACAATGAAGGAAGAAAAGGTATGTGCTTATCGCTATCACTTATTTGAACTTAAACAAATTTGTGTGTCAAATGTAAGATGACTTTTTTATGTGCTTGTTTGTGTGAAATTAGATCAGTTTCTTTACAGAATAAATATAAATGTTTGTCTTTCAGTTTGCTTTATCAACATGACCCGCCTTACCCTCCCTGTTAACAATGTCAATGTGGCTTTTATTTTCATCTAGGTGATGTTTTTAATCAAGCCACTGCCCAAACACAACATGTTCTGTAAATCTGCATTATGTCTACATGTTTTGAGTGTTGACATTAGTGTGTAGACAAAGAACTGGGTGGATCAGAGAACAAATTGTAATTATTTTTATTACATATGGGTGTGATACATTTATTCGTCCTGATACAAAGAGGAGCAGTCTAATATCGCCACCTCGGTGTTTGTACAGCTATTGAAATCATGCCTCAAGACCTGAAGCATTCCACTAATGTTTGTGCATGCTAACAGCTTGGGGCTCGAGTCCATACATTTTAAACGCCCTCTGCTACACGGATATTGGTTTTAAATAATCTAAAGATATTAGATGTGACTTTCTTATTTGTTAGAATGACTTTGGGAGATTTCAAACCAAGAAAACAGAAGACCTATGACCTTTTCCTTCAGCATTAGCAATGAAAATCATTTTAACAGCTGTGTAATGTTTAATTAAAGATATTAGCAGTTGAAATCAGTAAAAAATGTATAGATATTCATTTATTTAATCTTTATTTAACTAGGGCAGCTGCACAAAGCCCAAGTATAATTTCATTTAGAAGCAAGTCCTGGCGAAGAAAATCAGCACAACAGCTACTACACAACAGGCAAAACAAACAATACTAATCAAAGTAAAACTGAAAGAAATACATGAGCTAAAAGGAAATTATACTTTTATAAATAGCTTCACAACTATTAATGAAATTCAACTGCATACTAAATTAAAGTGTCAGTTGAAAAAAGAACAGCAGAAAGAATTTTGTTATTGGTATTGCTAGGCTGTTGCTCGTGTATGCGGAAGAAGGCAGCTAGCGCATTCTTCTGAGAACGTAACTATGCCCTGTGGTGCATAAGGAGCAGCAGTTTGAAAGCATACAGTAGTTGGAAGTGTAATAACTTTCACTCTCCCTGTTTAGCAGCTGTCATATGATACAGGAGAGCTGGCTGGTGGGGGTAGAAACTCACTTAAAAAAAAATAGATAAAAACAGTTTGTTTTTGTTGTTGAGGTGTCAACTATGGTACAAAATATACTGAATGTTCATATTTTTTTGACACAGCAACATCTGACAGGGTTTCTTATACAACCACATAAACTGAATGTTCTATGCATAAAAAGAAAGTCTTCAATCTTTGAAGTGGTTAAGAAATAATGATTGGTCAGAAAAACAAGTCAAATCTGTAATTGTTTTAATATTAAAAAAGTCAGAGGAAAAAAAAAAAAAGACGTACACCAAGTACGATTTAAAAAAAAAAAATACACCAAACCTACAAATTTAATCAACACATTCTAAAGCATAGTCTACAGAACAATAATATACCAACAGCCGTTCTATACACATCATTCATCGTTCAGTCTTTCCTTGTCATGACGTTCACATAAATATTTTTTGCAGTCATGTTTTGCTTCACTGTTCTGTACGGTTGTAGTACGAAAGCAATAAACTTGTCAGAAGCTAATTTTGTTTTTTTCATCACATACAAGCAATGCAGAAATCAAATCTGGTGTAATTTTATAAATGACCACCTGTCCAAGAACAAGATGTTGATATGGATGTTGTTGTAGATGAATCAATTACACAGCTTGTGTGCAAACCTTGATGTCATCTTCAATAACTTTCAAGAAGGTTTTTATATTATTATTATTTTCTAAGGCAAATGCTTTTTTTTTTAAACCCCCTTTGGACTATTTTTGCCTCGGCTTACTGGTGCCCACATTACATAAAAAATCTGTTCAAATACTTGCTGATAGTGCTGCTGATACCTTTATATCTACCGAAAGATAGCGATAATTCTCTGGCGTATATTTCAATGATAAAAAAAGGGTTTCCACTTATCATTGACTGTTGCTGGAAAATAGAGAATGAGGGGGCGAGGACTTTTTGCATTCTCTTCAGGAACTAACAGCAAAACCTGATGTTATTCATGAAGTTTAAGATTATTTAAATTATTTAATTATTTATAATAATCATTTTATAATCCTTTTCAACAAGCAGCAAATTCAAAGTGTTATCATGAATGTTGCAACATTTTCAAATGTTTAACAAGTTCTAGGGTGGAGCTTTTTATTAGCAAATAACAAAGAATCATAATGTATTAATCATAATCATATTGCATTCATGCAATACAAGCTATGTGTGTGGGAAGCATTTGCATTTTTCATGTAATGATAATTACGCTAAATGGATCGTTGATCATCACCGACAAGCCGCTCCAACTACCAGCTAATCTCAAGCAAACCTACTTAGCCAAAAGCATGACCACCGAGATTTTGCCTATGCGTTATCCCTTAGAACAACTCTGAACAGAAGAAACACATCTCAGACGGTAGCAGAGGATCACTCAGAGCCACCTTTTATGGCAAGAGAGAGCGTTTTTTTCTTTTTTAGGTTTTTAAGTTTATTTGTGACTAATCAAAGCTCATATCAGACAGTAGCCATGTTTTGGCTCTGTGCCATCATAAATAGTACTTGGGTTCACAGAAAGACTAAAAACAACAAATAAAAAGTCAAACAAACTCAGACAAAACAATACATTTTATGCCAGACAATCAAAACAAGTTTTTGATCTCGGGACATGACCTGGTTGTTTCGACGAGCGTGCTGAAGGTGAAGATTTGACATAGTCTCTCTTATAATTTTTTTGTTGCAGCATGCCTGCAACACCTGTTCAACAACGCAGCATGCGTGCCAATTGAAAATTACTAGGTGAGTCTTTGATGGTGGTGGTTAGTTTAATCAAATAGAAAAACACTGGGGTTATAACCCCACTTTTAACTCCCTGCCGTTGATTTGTAAACAAGACTGTTTTATGCAAGTCTATTTTGGGGTGTCATGGGACAGCATAATAATAATAATAATAGAAGTAGACCCCTGCAGAGATATGAACTCTATGACACAAGGTACAGTATATGTTATACATGACATCCTAGCAACCAGAACAAACCTGCAATCAAGCCCACTGCAAATCATTTGCATTCTTTTGAAGCTTATTTAAGACTTGAAACTGGTTGGATCATCACTAAACCAACCACATACCAATCTGATTTAATTCCTCTAAATTTCTACTTCAAGCGATGAATTAAGATGCCGGAAATATCTGGTCTTGGATGTTTTCTTAATTGACTTGTAATTGTCTCTGAATCCGCAGAATTGTAGCTTAGTCTTAGGCAGTGGTGTTATTAAATATCGTATTGATTAAAAAAAGTTATTTTAATGAATCTTTTTGCATGTATAAAGCTATACTATACCTGATTTAACTCCTTAAAACTTCTACTACAAGCTTTGAATTAGAAAGTGCTGGAAACATCTGGTCTTGTATGTTTTTTATATTGATTTGCATTTGTTTTTGGATTATCAGAACTTTATTTGGTCTTAGTCTTGGGCAATTGTATTATTAAATATTGTCTTGACCAAAAGATTTTAAATCAAAAGTTATTTTAATATCTTTTTGCATGCATAAAGCTTTGCCTCAACCCCCTTAAAACTTGACAATGACTTAGTCCTGGTCTTGGGCCAGTTTTACATTCGACAATGGCACTTTTGTCTACAGACCTACATGGAACCTACTACGACTACAATATATCTGATAGTGTCGATTTCATCAATCATAATGTAATAAAACTGATTAGGAGTAGGAAAGCCTTTTTTTCCCCAGCAAAAGTCCCAGACAGTTTAATGAAACAAGCAAGCAGTGAACACTGTCACTTTATAGCATCGATATTTTATATGCAATAATGCTTTTTCCATCAGAGGAAGGCAGAGAACGAGTGTTTAGCTAAAGTCTGACTAATTTCTCTGACACTACAATCGTTCCTGCATGGAGGATTTCTGCTAATAAGTCATGGCAGTATAAACATTTTAGACTGTTTGCTACGTCATTAATACAAACAAAATTGCCTACGTGTGATATCCTTAAAGTGCGTCAATGTTTGATTTGGGGCGTCATGCTTTCAGAACAAACTGTAAAACAAACCCATGAATCATTTGAGGTTTTGTATTTTTGCTGTGTAAAACAAAGCCTCTAATGCGGCTAAATCATGTGTTAACATGGAGGCTATTGTTTGGTATTAAACTAGTCAAATCATATGCTAGCATTAGTATCCTGTTTAGCAGGATGCCTTTTATTGTTTGCAGAAAGATAAATGATTTATGACCTGTTTAATTCTGTTTAGTTTTTGCTTTTAAATGGCGAGTGTTTCTATAATACTATACATGAGGCAAGACGTTTGAGTAGACGTTAGCGTTAACAGTTTGAGCAAGGTTCTCAGGTGACCTGCAGCTAACTACCATGGAAAGGTACAGTAGATAGAACAGTGTGTGTGTGTTTTGTGTGTAACGGGTTAACGCTAATCTGAAATAGGTAGGCCCAAGTAGTACCGCTAGAGTCTCAGAAATCTAAGGAGAAAGCAGACATGTTTTAGAAGTGCGTGTGTCTGATCTAATAACTGTCTATTGGAAATGATTTAGACTTATGACAAGCTTCTACCCACGCACAGACGTACATAAAAAAAATACATGTTGCACACAGAGGCTTTTTGAGTGCACTGGATCAATATGCAGTAGAGATTGTGAGTTTTTGTGTACACCCCTCCTGCCCCCTGGCTCTCTCCTGTGGCCACTGGCTGTCCTCTTTTCCTCATCTCTTCTGCTTCAACTAACACACACACATGTCAAAGGCAAAATGATGTTTTATCTTTATCAGGTCTCCTGTAGTACAGCTCATACAGCATGGAAGTGAAGCTATACACACACACACACACATCTACACATCCCCTGTGTTTCAGTCTTGTTCACAACACTGTACAGATATAAATGGCTTGTTAATGTAGCTCTGTCGGCCCCTGGTACCACTCTCTCTCTCTCTCTCTCTCTCTCTCTCTCTCTCTCTCTCTCTCTCTCTCTCTCTCTCTCTTCACACTGACATTCTCTGACAGCGAAGAACGACAGGTACAGGAATGTGCAGTGGTTCAGATTTAATGCTCTAAAAAGCACTGGGTCCCTCTGCTACCTACTTACCTTCAATCACAGCTAACATCACAGGACAGAGGAAAGGGCAAGAGAGAAAGGCTGCTTTTGCTCAAATCTCAGATCGATTGGACTGAAGTGGATAACAGATGCTGTAACACGTGCACACACACACTACACATAAACACAAGGATGCCAGACATGATGGCACACTCTGACCAGATGATGCTCTCAGGACCACTGTGTGACCTCTCACTTACTTACTAGCAATGAGTTTTACGCTCTAGAATAACAACAAAGAAAAAAAATATATTTTTACTCACAAAATATAAAGTATTTATGGTTAATTTGAATAAAAAAAGAGAATTCAGAAAATTGGAAAAACTTCAACTATAAATTCTGGGCCAATGCACAAAGAGAAGGATCAGATTAATGTTTTTGACTGACAGTAGTAGAATCCTATGTGGTCTTCTCTTGTAATTCATCGACCACAAGGAATCAGCGTGTAGTGCTTTCTGAGATGCTTTTCTCCTCACCACGGTTGTAAAGTGTGCTTAAGTGTATTACTGTAGACTCTAAACGTCTCGCCATTCCTCTGTGACCTGATTCATCGACGAGAGTTTTCCTGCTCACACGAATTACGCTCAATGTAATTGATCATTCAGTGTATACTGTGAACTCAGAGAGAGCATATGTGTAGAATTTAGTAATTTCATGTAGATATAAAAAAATAAAATGCGTTAATTTTCTTTGAAAAAAGCCAATTATATACAATTATATTTGTATACAAAAATAAAGCACGATGTAAAGTTCGTTAGAAAAGTTTCTTGTATTTACAGTTGGCCACCCAAATACTTGACCTCACCAGGTTTAAAAACCAAGAAACTGGTAAAAATTAGGTTTCAGCTTCAGAAGCAGTACAAGAACCCACCATCTGCCTCACACGATTCCACTCACCACTACAATGCCTTAACCGCTGAGCTTCCACTGCAATTAAAAGCAGACAAAACATCAGCAAATTGTTTTTCAAATTTGCCTCCCAAACAAGTTGTCCTAAAAGTTGTGGCTAACTCAATGCGTGTACTCCGCAGGCGACGCAGAAAACATTTGAAAGGTATTGTTCTTCATTTGCTCCTAAAGTTTTACTCCTTGTTTTTTCACGGATCTGACTTGCTCGGGAATAGTGAGGTAGAGGCCCATGGGCAAAGCCGGGAATTTAACATTCGCTAATCTGCTGCTGAAACAAAGTGGAGCAGGAGAAGAAGTGGGGCGCTGAGAATGAGAGATGGCAACAGGGAAGAACAGACACAGTGGGAGGAAGGTAGAGGAGCTGGGAACGAGGCACTTCCGTTAAAGTCCTCGGGCATTCATATGTTAATGCTGCCTGCTTCCTATGCTTACTGTCAACAGGATCTTGCTAAGGCATATAGCCTCCAGCGGTGCCTGCGGAGCCTGGCGGCAAACGAACAGCATACACACTAAATCCAACTTGTCTGTACAAACATGCACACATACATCAACCTGCCTTTGCAAATGCACACAGGCCTTCTCGACCTTCTCAACACACATACACACACACACACACACACAGCTTTCTCTACGCCAGGTTTTAGTTACTGATTAATCCCCGTGAGCTTTATGCTGAAAACATCCCGGCGTCCATGTCTCCTTTCACCTGCTTTTGTCTGGGAGACAAACCTGTGTTTCTCACACTGTACGTCACAGCGCTAATGAGGAGGACTGAAACAGATATTTTAAGATTCATTTGTAGAGCAAAGGCAATTTTTTTACACTGCTGAAAAGTTGGCAGCTATGAACAGGAGCTAGCGACAATTATGGCTTGAATTAAATAAAGGCAATTCCACACTGTACATGAAAAGAAACGTCTCATATTTATAAAAAGAAACAAATACTGTCTTTACTGCTGTGACACCTAAACTGCATTTTTTTTTTAAGTATTTATAAATCACAGATTTTAACTAGTAAGTTTGTTCCTGCTATTGCTTATAGTATAGCAGCTATAAACAGTCTTTCCCTCACTAGGCTCTACTACAGTCACATTGTGGAATAAAAATAAATAAATACATAAACAAATCATGTACTGTAGTGTCTCATCCTTTAATGATAAATGTTTCTGGAAATTACAGTTTTAAACTGCAAAATATGACAGATATATCTTGAATAGCCATGTTTATCTAGAATATCCTATAATACAACATCATTATATGATTAAAATAGGAAACTGCAAGCTTGAGTAGAATAATGTCCAGAATTATGGTTAATGATCTTATATTTGGTACAGAGAGGAATAATTAGAGATGGAGCTAATAAAGATAATAGAGATTATATTCTGTAGTTTTTCTTTTTCTTTTCCATCTTCATATTTTAAACCAACTGAAATAGTTTTAGAAGATCCAGTGACCTGGTTACCTAGAGTAGTGTCGAGCTCAAACCAAAGCAAAGCAAAAGTTTTACTTCCACTCAACGAACAGACTTTTAGCTGTTAAAGCACCTTATTGTCATGGCTGTCAGGTGTCCACAAACTTTTGTCCACATAGGGTACAAACCGCAGCTCATGGTAATATGATCCTGCTAGTACCATTATTTACATGCTAAATAAAACCTAATCTGGAATTGGAGTATGTCACCACCACAACCCACTGAGCCACCACTATAACTTTGTAGCAAATGTAACTTTGGCTGATTTATCTGCATTTGTCTCCTGTCTCAAGACACCACGAGAGTTCGATCTGGCACCGAATTCAGTTCAGTCCCTCAAACACATGTACCTGGTGCACACACATTATCCAACACTTTGAGAAACAAAAGAGAGCATCGTAATTCCGGGTCGTCAAACAAAAGTAAACAACTTCATCTAGTGTCGTGAGCATGCAACACTGTGATAATGCTGATGGAGAGGGAGCTGAGCAAAGAGTATAATTAACACAGTGCAGAGGCAGATAGAAAAAGAAGAGCGAAAAGCGAACGAGAGCGAGAGAGATGCGCGACACTTGTCCTCCTCTCCCTTCAAACAAACATTTCTGTTGGGACAGAGCTTTGTCTGGGCACCGGCAAGCGCTGAATGCCTTATTTACAGTTTTTAATTGCTCTGTTGATCAGTGGCCATGAAATAAATAAACCCGGGTAATAATCGGAGCTGCACAATAGATTCGTTAGTCTCACTGACAAGCAGAATAAAATACCGAACGGCGCACTGGGAAATTTGACAGTAGCTTATGAAAAAGACGAGACAGGGAGATTTAGGTGGGAAAAAAAAGCTCCAGATACAAATGACAGTGTTTTAAATGTGTGTTGAGGGTTCTTGAGGATATCTGACAAAGTTATGAAGGGGGAAAAAATGGTGGAAAATAGCCAAATATATCACACATATCTTCAAAAAATGGTCAAAATTAAAACTCTGTCCTACAAATAATTTCTTTTTTTTTCCCTGGAAATTGTTAATCATTCAAAAAAAAATCTTTATGGTGAAATATACAATTATTATACAGTATCAAGTCTCTTAAATGCAACTTGTTCAACTTGCTGAGAAATTGTCAATGCTATAATGAATTAATGCTGTTGCAGATCAGTGTTCAGTTTGATGTATCAGTAATGACAATGTGTTAGTTATAAAAAGAATAAATTCAAACTTTATTTCCTCCATGTTTATCCGTTTTATAATAACTACATCACTCTTCCGTTGGAATTTACTTTCAACATCACAAAGTCACTGCCCTACTGCCAGAATCGCACTTTCGTTCTATGAACTACTTTCGTTCTGTTGCACACATCTCTTTAACATCTACACAAGAACGTTACACACGAACTCACACACTTACATATGTAAATCAATTCCAGATCAAAGCGAATACTCACTTAAACAGGTCAGACCTTATAGCGTTAAGTGTGTTTTAGGAAAAACGCTACAGCAGCCACAAAGCTCCGGGAGATGAAAACGTCCTATGAAAAATTAAAAAGTCAATCAGGTGGCAATTATTCCCTTTAATCTCTTGAAGGCAGCCAATAGGGGAAATGGCCTCGGGTGGGTAGAGGCTGGAGGGGATTCTGCTTTTCGGGCTGTGCCAAAAAAAGAAGCCCTCTATCTTTATCTACATCATGCTCTACAACACAGGAGAAGTGCACTGCAAATGGGAAATAGATGAACTAGTAAATTTAATGCAGAGACTGAAGAATAAAAGGAAAGACCATGAATCACACAAACAAGACAGACTGACTGACAGACAGACAGACAGACAGATTCCACAAACTATTAGATTTTGTCCCCCTTAATGCATAATATAATCTTGCACAACACAGTTATAGATGGTCAACAAAATTCAAACAAATTAAAAATCTAGAAGAATTTCCAGAAAACTGGGGCACGAGTTGTTTTCATCTTCGAATGTGCTCCAGTTCGGCCTCATTTAAATTTTCCGAAATCAAAGCCTTGTAACAAAAAATAGAAGATGCAAATCAACTTATACTACAGAAAACAAATTTACCAGCATTAAATAGTACATCAGGAGAACCTTTGCAGTTATAGACAGCTGTTTTTAGATTAAATCTTGGCCTGTGCAAAAAAATAAAAAATAAATCTAGTTTTAAACAGTTTATTCAAGGTGTGTGCCGTGTCTTCGTTGTGTAAAAGGTAACCTAAAAACCTTAAAGAAAAAAGAATCCTAAATGAAATTCAAGTCCTCAAAACTGTCCTCAAACACAAAGCGTTAAGGAGACATGCGGAAGAAATTCCACCAACTGCCAACTGTAAAGACAGCAAAACAATAAAAATGCACAGCTGCTGTTACATTTTATACCCTTAAACACAAATCTCTCATACACACACATTTTAACACCACAGAGAGACCAACAGGTTCAATAAGAACGATCCAGGTCTGCCGCTCATTAAACACTTCTTCAAACATTAATGACATCAGCAATCAGTCTGACATCACTACACTTAAGACTTGAATTAAACACTCACTCCATTAAAGACATATTCCCTGCTACATATAGTGGTGTTCAGAATGATGGAATGGTGTTTGGAATGGTGAACACGTGTTTGTAATAAAGACAGAATAGTTCACAATAGCAGAAAAGTCTAATAATGGTCCAAATGGTGTTGACAGTAGTGTTCAAATAGTTGAACGGTCTTTGGAATGGTATTCAGAATGGTAGAATAGTGTTTGGAACAAAAGCCAAGTGTTCATATTAAAGACAGGCATTAAAGTCGGTGGGACAACGGTTGGTATGATATTGGAATGGGATTACAAATTATGGAATGGTGTTTGGAATGGTCTTCAGAATATTGAAACAGTGGTCAAAATAGTGGAAAGGTGAAATGGTATTCTGTAAAGTGGAATAGTAGTCAAAGTGGTGTTTGGAAAATATAAAATGGTCTTTGGAGTGCTGTTCAGAATGCTGAAATAATGGTGGACAGGTGTCCAGAATGGCAACAGGTGTTCAGATTCAATCATGGAATGATCAATCATGAAATGGTCTTCAGAAGGATGCTCAGAATGAATTCAGTCCAAAGTCCTAAAAACTATGCTCTGACACACCCTGTATACCTTGTTTTTCTCTTTCACAGCAAAGTAAATAGAGTAAGTGATGAAGAAAGCTACACCAGATGCAGCATTAAAAATAAATGGTGTGATTTACCCATGAACAATGGTGAATGTAAGACTACAATCACTTGATCATCCAGGGAAGTGTTGTTCTAAATGCACGGTGGCGGTTTAAATTGAATAGTGCTAATTAAAGTGTGAACAGTCAGGAATAATAGTATAAAAAGGCTGCACCCTCAACCCTAGCCTTTTAACTATGTGAATCTGAACAGTGAGAAATCACATAATTACAGCTTGTTACGTCTTGTGTATATCCAAAAGGTTACCGAAACAGAAATTAATTACATATGCAAATATCTCCTTATAACGTCCAACCAAAACCTGAAAAGTTACTTACTTATGGCTTCAAGGAGTCACGCAACATAACATTATTCTTTTCACTAGGTTTGTTATTTACTATAAAGCTGCGATAACACCACATTTTTCTATCCATTGATTCCCATTCATCGCATTAGTATAGTGGAGACCGGAAATGCGAGGTCAATGCAATGCATCTCACTGCATCGCAAAGCACAAGTTGTTGATCTCCTGCAAATTTATACCAAGTGGGCATGTGTGACAAATAGGAGATCGATACATCAATGAAATTCTAGTGTGACTGCAGCTTAACAAGTGTCCTGGGATATTATTTGTCCCGAATAATAATAATGATAATATGCCAGAAATTGTGTTATAGTAATTTATGAAAAGCTTTTATGAAGTCATAAACTACAAGCTTTAAAAAAGTTAAGACACTGTGTAAAGTGTAAATAAAAACTAAATGTAATGATCTGCAAATCTTATAAACCAGTATTTTATTCACATAAGAACACAGAAACACATATCAAATGTTTAAAGAATAAATAAGGTTATCTAAAAATTTGATGGCTGCAACACATTTCATTAAAATTGAGGCACTGAAGTACCAAGTTTGCGCATGCCCTCCTCTTTGCATGATAAAGATTTAACCCGCATTTAAGGATGACATGGCAAACTGTGTTCACAGACAATGATTTTTAGAGGTGTTAATGAGCCCATACAGTGATTTCCGATACAGAATCATGATTGTTTTAAATGTAGTGCTGCCCGAGGGCCTGAAAAATCCCAGGGCATCCAATATTGATATTCGCCCTTGTCCCCTGTGCCCAGAGATTTTCCAGATTCTTTGACTCTATTGAGGATATTACAGACTGTAAATAATAAGATATTCAATGTTCAGCAGTATGTTGAGAAACATTATTCTGAAATTGTTCCACAATTTATAGACATAAATTGTCTTTCACAGATTAGAGCCATGCACATTTTTACTTCTGAGAGACTTCGCCTCTCTAACATACACTGTTTATACCCAATCATCTTACTAACCTGTTGTCAATTAACCTCGTCAGTTGCAAAATGTTTTTCCAATTGTTTATTTTTTTAATAACACTTAATTTTCCAGACTTTTGTTGACCGTCCCAACTTATGTGAGACTTGTTGCAGCCATCAAATTCAAAATTACCTTATTTTTCCTTAAAATGTGTATATATATATATATATATATATATATATATATATATATATATATATATATATATATATATATATATATATATATATATATATATGTGTTTATGTTCTATTGTAAATAAAATATTGGTTTATGAGATTTGCAAATCATTGGATTCTGTTTTTATTAAAATTTTACACAGTTTCCCAACTTTTTTGCAATTGGGGTTGTAATTATTTATGAAAAGTCAATACTGTTTGTAGCATTGTCTATAATGCATTTATAAATTGTACATAGAATGTACCATGTATGTTCGACTTGTTTTCTTCTAACAATGTGCTATGCAAAGTGTTATGAACAAACGTCAATCATTTATAATGCATTATAGTAAAGCCCTTATTATAATTAAAACAAGGTGTAGTTCATCTTCTTATGAATTTCTAACGTATGCATAATAACAGGGTATATATATATATATACCCTGTTATTATGCATACGTTAGAAATTCATAAGAAGATGAACTACACCTATATGTGACCAGTCGATTACAGATATGAAAAAAAAAGTCTTATGCAACACATCTATTACGCATAAACAGTGAGGTCATGTCACACTTGTCTTCCAGATTCAGGAACACAGCAGATGAGAAATTTTAGGGAACAGTGGGATGCATTCATGCTAATTATTTATCCTATCCTATGGCAGAAACCCTTTTCTGTTTGCGTGCAATTTGAAGGGGAAAAAAGGGCATAATTAATAGACAGCATACTGTATAAAAGACAGAGTATATCTCCACCAAAATGTTTCGCACTAAAAAGAACTGGTTACTTTGATAAATATAAACAGCGGCCATGCTGTTCCGTGTTCTTCCACCTAATGTAGCAGCAAACCACATCAGGCCAGACCTCCTAATTGCCTGAATGACAAAAACACTGAAGCCACTCTTTTTTCCTGCAGTGTATCACACATCATAACTCGAGTATGAGGCGTGCAGATTAGAACACGGCCGAAGCTTTTGCTCAAGTGAACGAAGATGCTCCTCCATTTATTTTATGGTAAATGATGCCCCAGCGTTCTTTGACATTATCTCGGTATGCCAGCTGTCACTGGTGGAGGTTTTTCTCATGACAGGAAGTAGCTAGTGGAAGAAAATGACATGAGAGCCTGAATAGATGGGCAAGAATAACAACTTATTGGGAGAGAGAGAGAGAAAGTGTGTATGTGTGTAAGAAAGAGAGAGTGAGAGAGAGGAAGTCATAATTCTAAATGTTGTCTAGCATGTTCATCAGTAACTCTATGCACCATCAGAAGTGTGTGTGTGTTTGTGTATGAGAGAGAGAGAGAGAGAGAGAGAGAGAGAGAGAGAGAGAGAGAGAGAGAGAGAGAGAGAGCAAAGGCATACGGCTTATTTACGCGTCATTAGGTCCAGTCAGGTTTTTCCAGACAGACACGCACACATCAGAGAGTCATTTATGTATCGGCATCTGTACATGGTGATTGGAAGTCCACATAAAATTAATGGACAGTGCATTCTGCAGACGCACTCGCACTTGCGCACACACACACACACACACACACACACACACACACACACACACACACACACACACACACACACACAATCACACACTTATGAACAATAATGCTTACAGACAGTTTTTTATGTGTGTAATGTGTGTGTGTGAATGAAGCTCTGCAGTGTTGCCTCAGTATCTTCATTAGAACAGGAATAACTGTAATTAGGGTTAACTCATAATGGCTGCGGACGGCAGAGCAAAACGAGCAGGGCTCATTTAGATCCAGTTTTATATACACCTATAAAAATGGCACGCACACACACACACACACTCATATGCAAATTACACCCACATGCCAAGGCCCATATACAGAGTAACCAAATTAAAACAATTTAAAGCAGAGGATCCTAAGAGGGTGGATTAGTGCCAATAAAAAAGATTGCCAGAGATGACGTGGGTCTTACAGGCTACCGAAGAAATCAGCCTGAAATGATTTTAATTATTCGTTATTCATATTTGTATATTATCTGTATTTGGATACCATTAACCCGTTGAACCATTAAACCATTTACCGTTTTTCTATATTGCAAACAACAACCAAAAAACCTCACCTTATATTAAAGGTGTAGAATTATGTTCATTAATGTTTCAGATGCATTTTATCATGAAAATTGTAATACAATACTGCATGTTTGGAGTGTTAGACAGACATTTATTATTTAAGGTATGGTTCAAGGAAAATATCGTACTTAAACTATACTGTCCTGAAATATTTCTAAATAAAAATGTAAATGACTACAGTTTGTAATTGAACAATTGAAGACGTCACACTTTTTAACACCATTCAGAGTTACATTAAATGGCTGAGAACGTCCATGACAGAAGTTCTGTCTGATCCTATTATCACTTGGAATAACAAGTATATATCCTTTTAATAAAAAAAAAATAAATAAATAAATAAATCAGCTAGTCATATGAAAGGGCCCGTGGAAAGCGTAAAGATGTCTTCCATGAAAAGTGAAACTGGAGATTTCTTTCATGAATGTTTAATAAACATTGTATCCTGAATTTCCTTTATACTTGCACATATATATATATATATATATATATATATATATATATATATATATATATATATATATATATATATATATATATATATATATATGTACTATATGTACTATATATATATATATATATATATATATATATATATATATATATATATATATATATATATATATATATATATATATATATATATATATATATATATATATATAGTACAGACCAAAAGTTTGGACACACCTTCTCATTCAAAGAGTTTTCTTTATTTTCATGACTATGAAAATTGTAGATTCACACTGAAGGCATCAAAACTATGAATTAACACGTGGAATTATATATGGAATTATATACATAACAAAAAAGTGTAAAACAACTGAAAAATGTCATATTCTAGGTTCTTCAAAGTAGCCACCTTTTGCTTTGATTACTGCTTTGCACACTCTTGGCATTCTCTTGATGAGCTTCAAGAGGTAGTCACCTGAAATGGTCTTCCAACATTCTTGAAGGAGTTCCCCGAGAGATGCTTGGCACTTGTTGGCCCTTTTGACTACACTCTGCGGTCCAGCTCACCCCTAAACCATCTCGATTGGGTTCAGGTCCGGTGACTGTGGGGGCCAGGTCATCTGGCGCAGCACCCCATCACTCTCCTTCTTGGTCAAATAGCGTCAGTGTGACTCTACAATTTTCATAGTCATGAAAATAAAGAAAACTCTTTGAATGAGAAGGTGTATATACATACATACATACACACAGGTATTATGGAAATTTAATTTTAATAGCACCAGCACACCATGACAAATGTCTTGTACATGCTACCCATGATATTTAAAAATAATGATTATTTATATAATAATTATTTATAAATAATGCTTCTGATATAAATGAGTTTAAGTACCTGGAGTGCAAAGTAACGGAGAGTGTGTCAGAGAAGTGAAACAGCGTTAACAGAGGTAGCAGAGCTGAAGATGTTGAGGTTTTCGTTGGGAGTGATGAGGATGGACAGGATTAGAAACATGTTTTTTTAAAGGGACAGCCCATGTAGGACGTTTTGGAGACAAGAAGAGGGAGTTTAGATTGAGATGGTTTGGACATGTGCAGAGGAGGGACATGGGGTATATCGGTAGGAGAATGCTGAGGATGGAGCTGCCAGGAAGGAGGAAAAGAGGAAGACCATGGAGGAGGTTTATGGATGTGATGAGGGAAGACATGCAGGTAGTTGGTAGAGGCAGACGTAGAGGACAGGGGGGTATGCAGACGGATAATCCGCTGTGGCGCCCCCTAACGGGAGCAGCCGAAAGAAGAAGAAGAAGAATGAATCTGATATAAGTTGTTATGAATGAGATGTTACTATTACTATTAGATCAGTATTAAAATATATGTAAAGAAAGCATTAACATAAACCTAAACTGGAACTACTTTCAGATCCATGCTTTTATTATTTTTCATATTTCAATTGTAAAAGTTTCAAACACTGGATCAATGTGTTTTTTGACTCTGAATTTTGTGTTCAACAGGATTTTTTTTTTTATATGATAGCTAGAGATTAGATCGAAAGACACAGTAGTATCCCTTTATGACCATATGTCTGTGGTAAACTCGATCTTGCACACACCCAAACACACACACAGAGACACTCAGACACAGCAGCATCACTAGAGGCAGGCACGGAAATCTGCGAATCAATCGATACCCACACAGCTGCTGCCACTCGCACTCTGTCATCACCAATAATAAATAATGGATGACACACTCACATGCTCAACCACACTTCCGCCATGAGCCCTCAGAACAGGAAAGAGGAGCAGGAGCGCACACACACAGACATATAAACACATCTTAGCAAGTATCGATCTGATCTTTCATTGTACGAATTGTTTGAAGAATGGAAAAGTGTTGCTCAAATATTTCCTTCTCTGAATCTAATCACAAACCAGATCAGATCAAGAGGAATAAATAAATGGCAAAGAAACACTGGATAAATATCGAAGTCCTTTTTTTACTCCACTGAAATAAAAACAAATAATTCACCAATATCATCGTTTGAGTAATTTTTTGGTATTTCTCACCTGCTGGATTTAACACATGAAACAAAACTACTGAGCGCAGCCCGATTACAGCGGCCAGACCACGAGCCAATCGTTTCGATGGACATCTTGTACAACCGGTGATTACACACACTGGTCATGTCTTTACACTGACCATTGATTAGACTGCTAATACTGCTCACCAACAGCAGATCTATACTGTGTCTGTGTGTACGTGTGTGTGTAAGAGAGAATAAGCATTACTTTCACTTTCTCGCTAATGACCCGTTCAGAAAGATGTATCACAGAACATCCGGTTCTCCAAAATCCCATATATATATATATATATATATATATATATATATATATATATATATATATATATATATATACACAGTGAGGAAAATAAGTATTTGAACACCCTGCTATTTTGCAAGTTCTCCCACTTAGAAATCATGGAGGGGTCTGAAATTGTCATCGTAGGTGCTTGTCCACTGTGAGAGACATAATCTAAAAAAAAAAAATCCAGAAATCACAATATATGATTTTTAAACTATTTATTTGCATGATACAGCTGCAAATTAGTATTTGAACACCTGTCTATCAGCTAGAATTCTGACCCTCAAAGACCTGTTAGTCTGCCTTTAAAATGTCCACCTCCACTACATTTATTATCCTAGATTAAATGCACCTGTTTGAGGTCGTTAGCTGCATAAAGACACCTGTCCACCCCATACAATCAGTAAGAATCCAACTACTAACATGGCCAAGACCAAAGAGCTGCCCAAAGACACTAGAGACAAAATTGTACACCTCCACAAGGCTGGAAAGGGCTACGGGGAAATTGGCAAGCAGCTTGGTGAAAAAAGGTCCACTGTTGGAGCAATCATTAGAAAATGGAAGAAGCTAAACATGACTGTCAATCTCCCTCGGACTGGGGCTCCATGCAAGATCTCACCTCGTGGGGTCTCAATGATCCTAAGGAAGGTGAGAAATCAGCCCAGAACTACACGGGAGGAGCTGGTCAATGACCTGAAAAGAGCTGGGACCACCGTTTCCAAGGTTACTGTTGGTAATACACTAAGACGTCATGGTTTGAAATCATTCATGGCACGGAAGGTTCCCCTGCTTAAACCAGCACATGTCCAGGCACGTCTTAAGTTTGCCAATGACCATTTGGATGATCCAGAGGAGTCATGGGAGAAAGTCATGTGGTCTGATGAGACCAAAATACAACTTTTGGGTCATAATTCCACTAAACGTGTTTGGAGGAAGAAGAATGATGAGTACCATCCCAAGAACACCATCCCTACTGTGAAGCATGGGGGTGGTAGCATCATGCTTTGGGGGTGTTTTTCTGCACATGGGACAGGGCGACTGCACTGTATTAAGGAGAAGATGACCGGGGCCATGTATTGCGAGATTTTGGGCAACAACCTCCTTCCCTCAGTTAAAGCATTGAAGATGGGTCGAGGCTGGGTCTTCCAACATGACAATGACCTGAAGCACACAGCCAGGATAACCAAGGAGTGGCTCTGTAAGAAGCATATCAAGGTTCTGGCGTGGCCTAGCCAGTCTCCAGACCTAATCCCAATAGAGAATCTCCGTGTTTCTCAGCGACAGGCCAGAAACCTGACTGATCTAGAGAAGATCTGTGTGGAGGAGTGGGCCAAAATCCTTCCTGCAGTGTGTGCAAACCTGGTGAAAAACTACAGGAAACGTTTGACCTCTGTAATTGCAAACAAAGGCTACTGTACCAAATATGAACATTGACTTTCTCAGGTGTTCAAATACTTATTTGCAGCTGTATCATACAAATAAATAGTTTAAAAAAATCATACATTGTGATTTCTGGATTTTTTTTTTTAGATTATGTCTCTCACAGTGGACATGCACCTACGATGACAATTTCAGACCCCTCCATGATTTCTAAGTGGGAGAATCTATAAAGGAGTGTGAAGTAGAGGTGTATTATAATAAGTTGTGTGTTAAGTATGCAACCAAAAAAAATATATATATATATATATATATATATATATATATATATATATATATATATATATATATATATATATATATATATATATATATAATTTATTCATGAAAAAACTAATTCTGAGTTAAGCATAATTTCCAATATTTTATGTAATAAACTAAATAAATCTGCATGATATTTTCCGTTGGGCAAACGTGTTCTACATCTTTATAGTATTATTATTATTATAAGCAGTAGAAGTTGTAGTAGTATTTATTAATGTCCTGCTTTCTTACTATTTGCTCTACACTAAAGGCAAAAAAGAACAAAGAATATAAAGATTTCATATTAACACAATAATCTTCCCCAGTTGCATGAATTATATAGTTAAACTGAGGTGTAGCAGAAGCCGGAATATATATACAGTTTATTGGGTATCGCTGAATGTACTGTTTAAGTGTGGTGTATCTATAAGACTTGAGTAAGTTCAGGTGTGCAGATTATCACTCTGCACAAAATAAGCAGAGATATCTGTTCTCTTAGCAGACGGCGATTTCACTGCTGCAGACGCTTCAATACTCGCTTTACTGTCTGTAATATTATATTTTTGCTTAAGGTGGAGGGGAAAAAGAGAGAGAGTGAGGGAGGGGGGGGGAGCGAGAGAGAGGGAAAGAGGAGTGGAAAATGGCCTTTTGATGTCCAGGACATAAATCCCATATTTTGGTATTAAGAAGGCATAAAATACCATGAAGCCCTGTGGATAGGAAGGTGAAAGAAAAAGAGGGAGGGAGAGAAAAATTGAGGGAGAGAGAGAGCTCTATGACTGTGATAATAGAGGCCTAAGCATGTCATAGGATAGATCTGAACCACAGGATAAGCGAGGTCAGAGCAACTCACACTTACACCTCCTGTCCTTTAAGAATAGGATGGACACACATACACATACACACACACACACACACACACACACACACACACACACACACACACACGCCCCTATCTCTTGCTCTCTCCAGTAGTTCGATATAGAATTGTCACACTACATGTGTTTATTAATGGTGGATCACAGTGATAAATGAAGCAGAATACATATTAGTATCTTGTTCATTTTAGAGTCATGACGTTTTTACACTGTACCGTATTCACACCTCTGGACTGTCAGGAAGAATTTTTACTCTGTTAATGAAGTTTAGTACATTTTTCTTTACAAGTATCTGCAGAAAGTTAATGAGGGAATGAGGTGGTTGCTGAAGGTGCCACGATGGAGTAGTGCAAGTCAAATGTTACAGATGTATGTGTAGGTTATTCGAGTCTGTAAACTATATAATTTTAACACTGACAAATTCTGTGCTAAACCCTGTCAGATTTATCCCCAATATGTGAAACCACTGGCATTTTAGTCTGTATGTAAATACATTATTGAGGATAATTGTTTTTTTAGTAGGGTTTTTCAGCTTGTTGTATTGTCGTATTTTCTGATGGAACGTGTTTGTCCTTGAATAAGAATAAGAATAATTATTAATATTATTGTACATTTGATTGGCATTTACTGGAGGAATGTTAGTTGCCCCTCTCGTTATATATTTTATAATATAAAAAAAAAAAAGCTGAAAATCAATATTATTAAATTGTGGCATATTTTACTATATACAGTCAACCCCCGATAATTCGCGGTTCGGAACTGGCGATTTGAAAATCCGTGGGTTCTCATTTGGAACCTTACTAAATTGCGGATTATCTTAAAAATTCACAGGAATGTTAGGAATAACATTTGGGACTATGTTTTCACTAACACATTTCATAACATTTTTTAAAACACATGATTATAAACAGAATATACTTTATTACATAAACATGTGTAGTAAATACAAATATATATATATATATATATATATATATATATATATATATATATATATATATATATATATATATATATAAAAAAAGAAAAAAGAAATTGATACAATATATAGACTCAACTGAAACTATTGGGACACCTGACTTTACCAGCTATATGTGGTTCTTCCTCAGACTGTTACCACAATTGTATAAGATACAGCTACAGGATTCACCAGAAGACCCAATCCTGTGTCAGCATGACAATGCTCCTGTGCACAAATCCAGCTCAATGAAGATTTGGAGTGAATGACCTCAAGTGGCCTACGATTGAATTCTGACCTCAACCCTACTGAACACATTTGGGATGTGTAAAACTGACTGCACAACCAGGCCTCCACACTTCACCTACATCAGTACCTGGCAAATCTTGCTGAGTGTGCTTGTGCAAATCTCTACAAAGACACTCCAAAATCTAGTGGAACATCTTCCCAGGAGAGTGGAGGTTCTTGTAACAGCAAATCTAAATAGGGGGTGTTCAATATGCACACAAGTAACTAATGGTCAGGTGTTCACAAACTTTTTATAAACATATAGTGAATAATGCTCTATATATGTCTAATGTATCCAATATTTAACTAGGTGGAGTGCATTCATGAATAAACCTGTGTCCATTAGTGAGTCATTCATGAATTAATTTCCATTACACCTGTATATATATATATATATATATATATATATATATATATATATATATATATATATATATATATATATATATATATATATATATATATATATATATATAGGCAGAAGTAAAGTGGAATAAATGTGTTTGGATGTGTGTGGAAAGTCCATGTCAGCCCCTGTGAGTCCTGAAGCCCATGACTTTCTTTATCCAATAGGGCCTAATGAGTCAGGCAGTTAGGTGGGCATCCTCTTCAGCAGTTAGAGGCCCCCAGGGGTCCATCGCTCGAACCGTAGTGAAATAACAATCAAATAGAGCTGGTCTATTTACCGCAGAACGAGAGTGATGAGTGGCTGGTTGCCCATCGAGCCCCAATATATCTGGGCACAGAGAGCAGTAAATGAGCAGCATGATCTGATCTTAGCAGCATTCTGCACGACCATTTATTCAGCTGGAGAAGTTGTTTAGAGGGAGAAACCCAAAACACCAAAATGGAGGTTGTTGGATTGTATAAATCTATATGCCTTATACACTCTTACTAAATATACAGAGGTGGAGGAAGGGCGAAGAGTGGAGCGAGGGGTGATAATACAGAAATATAAGGAGTAAACAGAAACATTCAGAGCTTTGCTGACAGGAGATTTGATAGAGGAAAAATAAAGCACCAGCATCTTCAAGAGCCAATCTCTCTCTCTCTCTCTCTCTCTCTCTCTCTCTCTCCATCTCTCTTTCTCTCTCTCCCTCTCTCTCCCTTTCTTTCTCTAATGTCAGTCTCCCTCTGAAACCTCTCAGGAAGCGAAGAGAATTGTGTTTGACTGGGGTGAGAGTGGGCTTTTAGTGTTCACAAACACACACACACACACACACACACACACACACACACACACACACACACACACACACACACACACACACACACACACACACTCACTTTGCTGCATTAGCCAGATTGGAATGTCTACAAACTTTGGGAAGTAATGCTACATTCATTTTCTTATTGTTTTCTATTAGTCTAGTCTAAAGTATTAGACTAGAATGTGTTGTCTGTCTGCCTTTTCCTCTCTTTTTATCTCTCTCTCTCTCTCTGTTTTTCTCTCCATGCACACAAACTAACTTTTACAAACTTCAGAAATGTATGCTAAGCTTATTCTTTTAGAGTTTGTGTTTATATTAGCATTAGTAAAAAAAAAATATATTACCACAAGGTTTGTTGTCTGTGTCTCTCTTTCCCTCTCAATACACACACACACACACACACACACACACACACACACACACACACACACACACACACACACACACACACACACACACACACATATACATTGTCCTGTACCTCACAAAGTGTAGTTTTTTCTCTCTATCTTTTCATTTCTCTTCACACACACACACACACACACACACACACACACGCGTGCACGCGCACACGCACACGCACACACACACACACACACACACACACACACACACACAGTTTAGGCCATGAACACTCAATTGCTGTGTACTCAATAAGTCTAAGAGCTTACTCTGTGCACAGGAGGGGCTTCAGGTGTGAGCCACACG